>NC_140173.1:104385059-104399459 GCF_963971535.1 Notolepis coatsorum | reverse complement strand
AGGAAGACAACGCAGCTAACAAAGACCAGTGAGGAGGAAGGCACAGGAAGACAACGCAGCTAACAAGGACGAGTGAGGAGTAAGGAACAGGAAGGCAACGCAGCTAACAAGGACCAGTGAGGAGGAAGGCACAGGAAGACAACGCAGCTAACAAGGACCAGTGAGGAGGAAGGCACAGGAAGACAACACAGCTAACAAGGACCAGTGAGGAGGAAGGCACAGGAAGACAACGCAGCTAACAAGGACCAGTGAGGAGGAAGGCACAGGAAGACAACACAACTAACAAGGACCAGTGAGGAGGAAGGCACAGGAAGACAACACAGCTAACAAGGACCAGTGAGGAGGAAGGCACAGGAAGACAACGCAGCTAACAAGGACCAGTGAGGAGGAAGGCACAGGAAGACAACGCAGCTAACAAGGACCAGTGAGGAGGAAGGCACAGGAAGACAACACAACTAACAAGGACCAGTGAGGAGGAAGGCACAGGAAGACAACGCAGCTAACAAGGACCAGTGAGGAGGAAGGCACAGGAAGACAACACAGCTAACAAGGACAAGTGAGGAGTAAGGAACAGGACGACAACACAGCTAACAAGGACGAGTGAGGAGTAGGAAGAGGAAGACAACGCAGCTAACAAGGACGAGTGAGGAGTAAGGAACAGGAAGACAACACAGCTAACAAGGACGAGTGAGGAGTAAGGAACAGGAAGACAACACAGCTAACAAGGACGAGTGAGGAGTAAGGAACAGGAAGACAACACAGCTAACAAGGACGAGTGAGGAGTAATGAACAGGAAGACAACACAGCTAACAAGGAAAAAGCACAGGACAAATCAAATCAAATCAAATCAAATTTATTTGTAAGGCCCGACAACACACGTTAATGTCCCCATGGACAAGAGAAGAGAAGAGATGGGGAGGTTTGAACCAGCGGTGGAGGAGTCGACGCAGCAGTGAAACAAAAGCAACAAGCCCCCCCAAGTTGCTCGCTAGTGACTAAGCCCCCGAGTCCATTAGCCCAAATAATAACCAGGTGCTCCTGCAGCTACGCCAGGTTTTTCACCAGGGTGTAAACGACCTCCTCCTTCTCCTGCTCCACACGGGAGGCCGGGAAGCAGGCCAGACGAGCCCCACGCCACCTATTCCTCCTCTCTCTCTCTCTCTCTCTCTCTCTCTCTCTCTCTCTCTCTCTCTCTCTCTCTCTCTCTCTCCCTCCCTCCCCCTCTCTATCTCGGTCTCTCTCTCTCTATGTGTCTCTCTCTCTCCCTCTCTCTGTGTCTCTCTCTCTCCCTCTATCTGTGCCTCTCTCTGTGTCTCTATCTCTGTGTGTCTCTCTCTCTCTCTCTCTCTCTCTCTCTCTCTCTCTCTCTCTCTCTCTCTCTCTCTGTGTCTCCCCATCACCTGAGTCACTCCAGGAGTCCCATGTCGGTGTGTTTAGAGAGAGTCGCTCTCTGTGATGTCTGCTCTCCTCTTCCTCTGATCTGTGTGTGTGTGTTCCACATGCATGTGACATTATATTAGCGTGTGTGGAATAAAGATGTGCGTGCGTGCGCGTGTTTGTGCGTGTGTGTGTGTGTGTGCATGCGTGCCTGCACTCCTGAACATGGGTGTCATCTCAACGCTGGCTGGGACCTCCCTCTATTAACTGCTGCAGCTCCTTCCCACAGCAGAGACCAGAGAGCAGGGGCCCCTGAGCTCTAAACAGCCTTTCTTCCTCTTGGCTTTAATGAGAACCAAGATAAAGGGAGAGAGGGGAGAGAAGGGAGAGAGGGCAGAGAGAGGAGAGAGGGGAGAGAGAGGAGAGAGGGGAGAAGAATGTTTGGCAGAAAGGTGGAGGAATTTTACAAAACAACCACAGAAGATTTACAGTATTTGATGGAAAAGAAAGGAGAGAATGAGTCAAGCGATGCTGTGGATGGTGGAGGATAAACTATGTGTCCGCGGGGATGGGTCGGGGGTCGGGGGTTGGTTCACTCCTAATTACTACAAAAGAAAACAGAAATTGCACTTTGAAGGGAGATGAGGAGGAGTGTGATGTCATGGATCTGGATAGATAGATAGATAGATAGATAGATAGATAGATAGATAGATAGATAGATAGATAGATAGATAGATAGATAGATAGATAGATAGATAGATAGATAGATAGATAGATAGATAGATAGATAGATAGATAGATAGATAGATAGATAGATAGATAGATAGATAGATAGATAGATAGATAGATAGATAGATAGATAGATAGATAGATAGATAGATAGATAGATAGATAGATAGATAGATAGATAGATAGATAGATAGATAGATAGATAGATAGATAGATAGATAGATAGATAGATAGATAGATAGATAGATAGATAGATAGATAGATAGATAGATAGATAGATAGATAGATAGATAGATAGATAGATAGATAGATAGATAGATAGATAGATAGATAGATAGATAGATAGATAGATAGATAGATAGATAGATAGATAGATAGATAGATAGATAGATAGATAGATAGATAGATAGATAGATAGATAGATAGATAGATAGATAGATAGATAGATAGATAGATAGATAGATAGATAGATAGATAGATAGATAGATAGATAGATAGATAGATAGATAGATAGATAGATAGATAGATAGATAGATAGATAGATAGATAGATAGATAGATAGATAGATAGATAGATAGATAGATAGATAGATAGATAGATAGATAGATAGATAGATAGATAGATAGATAGATAGATAGATAGATAGATAGATAGATAGATAGATAGATAGATAGATAGATAGATAGATAGATAGATAGATAGATAGATAGATAGATAGATAGATAGATAGATAGATAGATAGATAGATAGATAGATAGATAGATAGATAGATAGATAGATAGATAGATAGATAGATAGATAGATAGATAGATAGATAGATAGATAGATAGATAGATAGATAGATAGATAGATAGATAGATAGATAGATAGATAGATAGATAGATAGATAGATAGATAGATAGATAGATAGATAGATAGATAGATAGATAGATAGATAGATAGATAGATAGATAGATAGATAGATAGATAGATAGATAGATAGATAGATAGATAGATAGATAGATAGATAGATAGATAGATAGATAGATAGATAGATAGATAGATAGATAGATAGATAGATAGATAGATAGATAGATAGATAGATAGATAGATAGATAGATAGATAGATAGATAGATAGATAGATAGATAGATAGATAGATAGATAGATAGATAGATAGATAGATAGATAGATAGATAGATAGATAGATAGATAGATAGATAGATAGATAGATAGATAGATAGATAGATAGATAGATAGATAGATAGATAGATAGATAGATAGATAGATAGATAGATAGATAGATAGATAGATAGATAGATAGATAGATAGATAGATAGATAGATAGATAGATAGATAGATAGATAGATAGATAGATAGATAGATAGATAGATAGATAGATAGATAGATAGATAGATAGATAGATAGATAGATAGATAGATAGATAGATAGATAGATAGATAGATAGATAGATAGATAGATAGATAGATAGATTGTAACTGAGGGGTACAATTCCCTGACTGTATTACTAGATATGATACTTACTACCACTACCTTTGTACTTAATATTCGCCACCCAGTACTCGGCATAAATATATTATGATGAACACTGTCACGTAGATGAAACGGATCCAACACAAATGTACGAATTAGAAATAGGTCTTTATTTCTACACAGCGATGGTGTGTAGAGCAAGCACTTAATCAAATCAATCACATTTATGAATGGGAATTAGTATGCACTTTTATGGCAAGAGTATTCGTCGGTATATCAATAGAGAATGTCCAATCTCTGAAGGCGCAGGTGGTACATATACGACCTGGAATAGTTAAGGAAGAACAGCAATGATACTTTAATGATTATAGACTGGATACACTAGGGGGGGTTAATCCGGTCGCTTGTAAGCCGACAGGAGTAGGAAGGAGGGGGGGGTAGAGTCCGGCTGCCTCATCCGGCCAAGGGTATCCCAGGTGAACCCACTGTAGTGCCGTTCAATGCGCCGGCGATCCTTGGACCGCAGATGAAAGCAGATGGACTCTTTGTGGGCCGGCGTCTCCTGAGGAGAGACGTGAAGCGACCTCGTCTTGCAGAGCGTCTCCTCACCTTGCGTCCTCTCCAGGGGGGGGGGGTTCCAACACACGGCAGTGTCGGGGGTCTTTATCCATGGAATAATCAACGTATACAAAGCATAATCCGTGCCTGGGAAGGCGGGCTGTCGTCGGTAGAATAATCCGGTATACAGGTCCACTCGCTCGTCGGCTCTGGGGCTCCTCGGGTGCAATCTCACATGGGGTCGATCATCCTGGATAAGCAGCCAGTTTTCTGCCCGAAACGATGGGGTGCTGACTACGGTAGTATTCTCACCGTACGAAGCACTATATATTAACAGACTATTATTAGCTTAATAGACTACGTCCAACTCGACGATATAGTGTCAAATATGACTATTCAAATATTAATATACACGATGTCTCAATACCGATGGTAGGCCGAACTTGGCCTTACTCCCACACGTGGCGTCGCGGGGAGGCTTTACGTCTGTGACTCTATTGGAGGGTAAGAAACTGGACTGAAAAGGAAGTCCTACTTTAGTAGCGCAGTATATATACGCACTATGAACAAATAGTCCCATTAGTGGTGCGGTAGCCAGATTCCTACGCGGAACTAGGACTTGTTCGTACATGTTGAGCGGTACGTTTGAACTGGGTCTGGGGGGTATGGCAGCCTGGCACCAAGGTCTCGACCAATAGTAGAATGGAGACTATTATGGGATGTTCAGTAGGCTAGAATGGATATTCAATGCATATTGTACAAGGAATATACAAGGGATATCAAGGAATATTAGAGAATATACAAATACAATTAAATATATATATATAATAAATATATATATTCGGTTTAATCTGGCCCTTCACAACAGCCACCCCCTGATTGGTCCCAGACCTAATCAGTTAAGCAGAGACAGATTAATCGCGTTGTCTATTTACACATAAGGGTTTGCTGTAGGGGTCAGTCAACTTCACAAAGTCATAGGGTTATAGGGTCATGGTCATCATCGATTGTGTCTGGGAGTCGGGGCAGTTCTATGAGCCTCGCCACGGGACGGGTGTAAGTGCGACCCTGGACAAGCACTTCAGCTGCTCGGACCTTGCCGTCGGCACCGGTGATCACTTTGCTTACGCGGCCGGCCGGCCACATAGCTCTGGGCAGTGATTGATCAATAATCATGACGACTGTTCCTTCTGTCAAATTGTCTCTCTCCTTTACCCACTTCTGGCGGGTCTGTAGAGACGGTAGGTAGTGCAGTAGGAAACTGCTCCAAAACTTGTCGGCTAATACTTGGCTGTACCTCCACATTCGTCGGCCGTTCGCTTCTTCAGGCCGGTACATTGTCTGGGGTAACGCGGGATCTAGCCGCCCCATCAGGAGTGTGTTGGGGTCTGCGGAGATAACAGTGCTCAATCCACAGAACACAGGCTTCTTATTCTCAGCCTCCTCCTGACTGGCTTCCCTCGGGATAGGCGTGGGCCACTCTCCTTCCGGGAGCTTTAGGAATGCTGGGCCGTCACTGTAGACATTGCGACGGGTGAGGTCATCCAGGGGCATCCCCCGGGTGATGACGTCAGCTGGGTTCTGTTTTGTATCAACGTAGCGCCACTCTGTTTCTCCGGTTAACTCTTCGGTTAAGTCTTGAATCTCGGTGACTCTGACTCCCACGAAGACTTTGTACTTGCATGAGTCCGATTTGATCCAGGCGAGTACTGTCGTGGAATCTGACCACAGGATTGTTCTAGACACCGGTATGGTGAGCTCACGTTGGATGAGCGTGGCTAGGTGCGCTCCGGCTAGGGCTGCGCAGAGCTCTAGGCGTGGGATAGATTGTTGCTTGCGTGGGGCTATTCTCGAGCGGGCGAGGACAAATGCTGTGTAGATCTCTCCCCCCTTTTCTTGGGCCCGCAAGTAGGCTACTGATCCGTATGCGACCTCTGAGGCGTCACTGAAGACGTGTAAGTCCATTTTACATGTCTCTGGCCTCACCGTGGGTGGGAAGTAGCTTCGGCGCATATTAACGCCTGGGAGTGAGTGGAGCTCCATCTCCCACTCTCTCCAGGTGGATGCAAGATGTGCGGGAATGGGGTCGTCCCAGCCCTGGTCCTTGTCCCACAATGCTCGTACAATCATTTTTGCCCTGGTGGTGTACGGTAGAATACATCCTAGCGGGTCATATTGTCGGGCGAGTGTTGTGTACACACTCCGTCTGGTGGTCGGCGCCGCCGCCGGCCTTCCCTGCTCCGTAGTCAGGGGCTTGTGTCTGTAGTGAAGCGAATCTGTTTTGAATCGCCACACCAATCCCAGGGTCATCTCCTGGGCTTCTCCCGGGATTGTAGCCATCCAGGTCTCGCTGCTGGCTGCCTTGTCCTCGGAGGAGAGGCTGCGCAGTACTTGCGGATCGCTGCTGGCCCACTGCCTGAGATCAAAGCCGCCTTTGATCAATGAGGCGCGGAGTTTAATCAGGAGAGCCTCGGCTTCTTCCTGGGTTGAAAGGCTTTGTAGACAGTTGTCTACGTAGAAGCTGTTCTTTACGCTGTGTCGGACCTCTTCGTCCGCTGCTGGGTCCTCTGCTACATGTTTCTGTAGTGCAAATGTAGCACAGCAGGGGCTGCACGTCGTTCCGAAGGGGAGGACTTCCCATTGGTAGATGGCTGGGTGCTCATCTCCTGGCTTCTCTCTCCATAGGAACCGTAACAGGGGCTTGTCCTCCTCTACTAATCTCACCTGCAGGAACATTCCTTTAATGTCCCCGCTGATGGCCACCTTTTCCTGGCGGAAGCGGAGTAGAACGCCGAGTAGGGAGGGGCCGAGTGTGGGACCGGGCAGTAACTCTTTATTCAGATTTTGGGATCCGATCTGGTAGCTGCAGTTAAATACTATGCGGTCTTTACCGTTGTGATGGACCTTGTGGTGAGGCACGTACCACGATTCAGTGGTCTGGTCAGCCTCTTTAATGTCCATCTTTGTGACGTGTCCCGCTGTGATGAGCTTCTCAATCTCAGCGCGGTATACACTCTCTTGGGCGGGGTTCTTGGCTAAGCGCCGCTCCGTGTTCAGCAGGTACCGTTCTGTGGCGTCTGTCTTGGCGTGGAAAGTAGGCATTCCTTCTCGCCGCAGGAGTGGCGTGGCGTATCTCAACACGCCGTTGACCGGGACTCTCTTGGTCCCTGTCTCGAGTAGGTGAATGGCGTAAATGTCATCTTTAGAGCGAATGTCTTTCCTTCCGTTCTTAAAGGGCATTTGTTCCAAGGTCCATAACCGCTCTACGTGTTGCAGGAGTGCGGTTTCTCCCTCTGTGACTCGGGAGTGGAGACATCTAGTGGCTGTACTTCGGTTGAGAGATTTGGCGAGCGGGCCTTGGAGAGTCCATCCCAAACGGGTCTCGACTGCTGCAGGACAGCCTCGGGGTCCGGTATGAACCCGGTCTATCGGGACAATGAGGTCTGCATGGTCGGAGCCTATCAACAGGGTCGGCATAGCATTGTCTATGAGCGGGATCGGTAACTTGAGCAGATGTGCATATTTCTCCATCAGCTTGGCGACGGGGTATGTGTACCGCGACAGTCCTATTTCTTGGCTGGTGAAAGCGTCTGTAATCTGGTACCGTCGCTCAGGCTGGCCGCTTGCTGTGATAGAGAATGAGACATTCTCGCCCTTTATCGTCTTCAAATCTCGTCTTATTGTCCGAATTGTCATTTGGGTTTCGCTTCCCCGCAGCCCTAGCTGGGCCGCAGCGGAGGCGAGCAGAAGGGTCTTCTCTGACCCGTCATCGAGGACGGCGTAAGTGTCCAGGACTTTATTCTGGTAGCTTAGTGTCACACGCACTACTTTTAGGAGTACTCGGGCTCCACTGCTGCTGGCGGGATCGATGTACATGACGCTCGCTTTGCTGCTGGATGGTGCGGGTGAAGGGCGCCGTCTGTTACTGTCGTGAAGTATGTCCAGATGGGCTCCATCGCACTTGGTGCACCTTTTCTTTAAGCGGCATTTGGCTGCCATGTGTGAGCGCGCACAGCGAAAACAGCGCTTGTTGGACTTTATCCATTGACTTGCTTCCTCCGCGTTCAGCTTGGGGAAGGAGTCACATTGCGCTAGCCAGTGTTCTTTCTCACAGTAGGGGCACACTATCTTCCACTTCTCCGTTCTGGAGGGGGTACTGTGGCTCCTGCTGCTCGGTACTGACTCCGATTGGTGCATCACAGTCACCGATCTTCTTCCATCATTTAGTCGTCTGGTTCCTTCTCTGGAGCCAGGGGTGCTCTGTCCGAATGTATCTAGCCGTAGGCTGCTGACTTCTCTCGCCAGGAAGTCTGCTAGATCGAGGAGGTTCGGTTCGGGGCCATTCGGGTCTCGGTGGTCTCTCTGCCGCCTAAAACGCTCCTGTCGAGCGGGCGGCAGCTTCTCCAAGATCCTTTCCACATTTGAGTTGGCATAAAGTTCATGCCTCCCCTTCTCTCTCTGCGCTCCCAACATCCCTACCAGGGACTGCACTCTGATGGACAGGTCGTCCAGTGCTCGATTGTCTATTGCTGGGGGTAAGCGGTCGATGTGTCGGATCTCCTGGATCACGTAATCCCATATGCGCCCATACCTCTGGTCCAATGCTACCAGCGCTGCTGTGTATGGGGTGGTGGAAGTCGCGTAGGCGAGCGCTATATTATGTGCGCGGGGTACCTTTAAGTGCTTCAGTAGGATGGCGTATTTGTGGCGTTCATCCAATACATCCACCAACATGGTCTCCAGACACATGCGGAGTTCTGTATACTGGGCCCGGTTCTCTTGGGTGAAGTCGGGTACCATAGGCGTGCCAATGTATGACGCTGACTGTGGATACATCGGCGAGCGTTGGGGGAGAGGCCTCCTAGGCGAGTCTCCTCCCGCTCCTTGGTATGGGCTGGTACCGGCAGTGTACCATGGCCCGCTTGTCCAGGTGCTGTTCCTCGGTGCGGGTCGTGCGTCGTGCTCACCCGGGTATAGAGTCGGGGGTCTGTAGCGCAGCTCCGCGGGAGTATAGCCTGGGCTGTACCGGACCTCCTGGTCCGGTAGAGTACTGTGCTGTCGTCGGGCGTGGTTCTCCTCCTCTTCCTCTTCGTCTTCAGTTAGGTCATCCAGTGCTTGTAGTCTCTGGTTTAGCCTCTCCACAGGATATGCTGCTCCTTCCCGGTTGCTAGGTCTCGCTTGGACCGGTGGGGGGAGGTGGTCTGTGGGGGGTATAGACCTCGTCTGTTGGTCAAGTTCAGGGTTGTTTACTCGGCTAGGGGATGCCGCCCTGGAGGTGTGTCTAGACGAGTTCCTGGAGCCTCTGGCGGAGGGAGAGGGTGTTGTCCGTCTGATCAGCTGTTCTATTAGTTGCGCTTGCTGTCTGTCGCGCTCTGCGTCCCGTAGAGCACCAGCAGCTGCTCGCTGGCTGTCTGCTCGGTCTCGGGCCACATTCTCTTCCCTCTGAATGCGTCTTATTTCTAGACGTATATGCTCTTCTTCGCTCCGCTGCTGGATCTGCAGTCGGTCGCGTTCAGCAGCGGCGTTCAGGCTGATGAGGAAGGCCTGCTGTAGGGTCCTCTCTGCCTCGCTGGGAGAAGGCGGTTGTATAGGGGAGCCTTCCCTCGGGGTACTCCTTGCGGAGCCTTGGAGCTCTATCTCCACGGTGCTCTCCCCGTCTTCTTCCGTGCCGAGTTCTCTCTCGGTAGCGTTGTATTCCTCCCGGGACTCATCGGGGACTACTTCTTCAGTACTGGCGGGGTATGAAGTCATGTCTGGTTCCCACTGGTCCCCACCGTGAGCTTGGTCAGTTACATTAGAGCCCGTAGGGGCCTCTATGGTCGGGGTAGTCTGGGCGTTGGGGTTAGACATACTTTTACTTTCTATTTTTACCGCGTTTACTGTTAGTAGAAGACTAGGTTGTTGACTGACAGCGTAAGCCTCTAAGTACTGAGGGAGCCGTCGTTCGCGCTGCGGGCGTTGGTTAGGAGGATCGTTTCGTGGAGTGTTCATCATAGGCCATTTCAATATTAATAACACTATATTAATATTACACTAATTACCATCCGGCTCGAAGGACCAATTGTAACTGAGGGGTACAATTCCCTGACTGTATTACTAGATATGATACTTACTACCACTACCTTTGTACTTAATATTCGGCCACCCAGTACTCGGCATAAATATATTATGATGAACACTGTCACGTAGATGAAACGGATCCAACACAAATGTACGAATTAGAAATAGGTCTTTATTTCTACACAGCGATGGTGTGTAGAGCAAGCACTTAATCAAATCAATCACATTTATGAATGGGAATTAGTATGCACTTTTATGGCAAGAGTATTCGTCGGTATATCAATAGAGAATGTCCAATCTCTGAAGGCGCAGGTGGTACATATACGACCTGGAATAGTTAAGGAAGAACAGCAATGATACTTTAATGATTATAGACTGGATACACTAGGGGGGGTTAATCCGGTCGCTTGTAAGCCGACAGGAGTAGGAAGGGGGGGGGGGGTAGATTCCGGCTGCCTCATCCGGCCAAGGGTATCCCAGGTGAACCCACTGTAGTGCCGTTCAATGCGCCGGCGATCCTTGGACCGCAGATGAAAGCAGATGGACTCTTTGTGGGCCGGCGTCCTCCGGTCCACGGAGGAGAGACGTGAAGTGACCTCGTCTTGCAGAGCGTCTCCTCACCTTGCGTCCTCTCCAGGGGGGGGGGGGTTCCAACACACGGCAGTGTCGGGGGTCTTTATCCATGGAATAATCAACGTATACAAAGCATAATCCGTGCCTGGGAAGGCGGGCTGTCGTCGGTAGAATAATCCGGTATACAGGTCCACTCGCTCGTCGGCTCTGGGGCTCCTCGGGTGCAATCTCACATGGGGTCGATCATCCTGGATAAGCAGCCAGTTTTCTGCCCGAAACGATGGGGTGCTGACTACGGTAGTATTCTCACTGTACGAAGCACTATATATTAACAGACTATTATTAGCTTAATAGACTACGTCCAACTCGACGATATAGTGTCAAATATGACTATTCAAATATTAATATACACGATGTCTCAATACCGATGGTAGGCCGAACTTGGCCTTACTCCCACACGTGGCGTCGCGGGGAGGCTTTACGTCTGTGACTCTATTGGAGGGTAAGAAACTGGACTGAAAAGGAAGTCCTACTTTAGTAGCGCAGTATATATACGCACTATGAACAAATAGTCCCATTAGTGGTGCGGTAGCCAGATTCCTACGCGGAACTAGGACTTGTTCGTACATGTTGAGCGGTACGTTTGAACTGGGTCTGGGGGGTATGGCAGCCTGGCACCAAGGTCTCGACCAATAGTAGAATGGAGACTATTATGGGATGTTCAGTAGGCTAGAATGGATATTCAATGCATATTGTACAAGGAATATACAAGGGATATCAAGGAATATTAGAGAATATACAAATACAATTAAATATATATATATAATAAATATATATATTCGGTTTAATCTGGCCCTTCACAACAAGATAGATAGATAGATAGATAGATAGATAGATAGATAGATAGATAGATAGATAGATAGATAGATAGATAGATAGATAGATAGATAGATAGATAGATAGATCGATAGATCGATAGATCGATAGATAGATCGATAGATAGATAGATAGATAGATAGATAGATAGATAGATAGATAGATAGATAGATAGATAGATAGATAGATAGATAGATAGATAGATAGATAGATAGATAGATAGATAGATAGATAGATAGATAGATAGATAGATAGATAGATAGATAGATAGATAATGTATCCTCCTTAGAGAAATGTGTTTCCACAGCCTGTGCACACACAAGAACAATTAACATCAATCAATCAGACCAACACACAAACATCCACTGTGAACACAAAACAGTCACAAGCCCATAAGTCCATTAAACGTTGTTGCTAGATTGTTGAAGGCACAGAGATCTTACTGTAGCTTTTTTAAAGATCAGAGATCCGTATCTGCGGCCGAATGGGAGTAGAGTGAAGCATGAGTTCAGGGGGGTGACTGGGGTTGCGTGCTACAGCGAGCCCTTTGCGTGTGACAGCTGTGTCTATGAGGGCTGGGAGTTTGGGAGTAGAGTTTGTTCCTCTTGCTGACAGCCTGGTGGAGAGGCATGTGACGCTCTGTCCAGGAGCCAGGAGGACCAGCAGAGGAGGTTCTATGATGCTCATATACCTGAGGAACAGCAGAGGTGGTTCTATCATGCTCATATACCTGAGGAACAGTAGATGAGGTTCTATGATGCTCATATACCTGAGGAACAGTAGATGAGGTTCTATGATGCTCATATACCAGAGGAACAGTAGAGGAGGTTCTATGATGCTCATATACCATAGGAACAGTAAAGGAGGTTCTATGATGCTCATATACCAGAGGAACAGCAGAGGATGTTCTATGATGCTCATATACCTGAGGAACAGTAGAGGATGTTCTATGATGCTCATATACCAGAGGAACAGTAGAGGAGGTTCTATGATGCTCATATAGCAGAGGAACAGCAGAGGAGGTTCTATGATGCTCATATACCTGAGGAACAGTAGATGAGGTTCTATGATGCTCATATACCAGAGGAACAGTAGAGGATGTTCTATGATGCTCATATACCAAAGGAACAGTAGAGGAGGTTCTATGATGCTCATATAGCAGAGGAACAGCAGAGGAGGTTATATGATGCTCATATACCAGAGGAACAGTAGATGAGGTTCTATGATGCTCATATAGCAGAGGAACAGCAGAGGAGGTTCTATGATGCTCATATAGCAGAGGAACAGTAGAGGAGGTTCTATGATGCTCATATACCTGAGGAAATGTAGAGGAGGTTCTATGATGCTCATATACCTGAAGAACAGTAGAGGAGGTTCTATGATGCTCATATACCTGATGAACAGTAGAGGAGGTTCTATGATGCTCATATACCTGAGGAAATGTAGAGGAGGTTCTATGATGCTCATATACCTGATGAACAGTAGAGGAGGTTCTATGATGCTCATATACAGTACCTGAGGAAATGTAGAGGAGGTTCTATGATGCTCATATACCTGAGGAACAGTAGAGGAGGTTCTATGATGCTCATATACCTGAGGAACAGTAGAGGAGGTTCTATGATGCTCATATACCTGAGGAACAGTAGAGGATGTTCTATGATGCTCATATACCTGAAGAACAGTAGAGGAGGTTATATGATGCTCATATACCTGAGGAAATGTAGAGGAGGTTCTATGATGCTCATATACCTGAGGAAATGAAGAGGAGGTTCTATGATGCTCATATACCTGAGGAAATGTAGAGGAGGTTCTATGATGCTCATATACCTGAGGAAATGTAGAGGAGGTTCTATGATGCTCATATACCAGAGGAAATGTAGAGGAGGTTCTATGATGCTCATATACCTGAGGAAATGTAGAGGAGGTTCATATACCTGAGGAAATGTAGAGGAGGTTCTATGATGCTCATATACCAGAGGAACAGTAGAGGAGGTTCTATGATGCTTGTTACGAAGGATCAGATTAAACCGAATATATATATTTATTGATTGATATATATTGCATAATATTTGTATATCGTTTGATATCCCTTGTATATTCCTTGTACATATACACGGAATATCCCTTTAGCCTAGTACAGACCATAATATTTCATTCTCCTATTGGACAGCGGTCCACAGGCGCCATGGCCATACCTTCAATGTCGGGTTCAAAGTCACCGCCGGGGACATGCCTGGACATGAACGGTATTGCGCAAGGATATGAGACAGGAATAAAGCTGGTACTAGTTTATTCATCTAAGAGTATAAATACGGTGCAGGTGAATACAGAAGCACTTAGTAACTTAGTAACTAAAGTTGAAGCCTCACCCACGATACGACGTGCGGTGAAGTATGGCCTGTTTGGCCCCAAATAGAGCATTGAGACCGCGTGCGAATTAATAACTGAAGTGTCAGAGTTTAACGCTGTACCGTCGAGTTCGACCTATTCTATTAAGTCAGTAATAGTCTATTTGTGTATAGTGTATCGTGCGGCTAAAGTTCTACAGTGACCAGCATCACCAACGTTTCCTCGTATCAGCTAGAGTGCTTATCCAGGCTGGGCTGCTTATCATGGCGCTTTCACCCGAGGGGCCCTAGACGAGGACCGTGTGGATTATGTACACTGGATAACCTACCGACGACTGCATAGCCCTTTTCGGCTGGATTATATTTGCTTTTGGTCCTGTAATTAATGGAGCGGAGAATCGCCGACA
>NC_140173.1:104355059-104380059 GCF_963971535.1 Notolepis coatsorum | reverse complement strand
ACTACAGCTCGGCATTCAATACCATAGTCCCCTCCATACTCATAGCCAAGCTCAGGGACCTGGGCTTGAACTATGACCTCTGCCAGTGGGTCTTGGACTTCCTGACTGGCAGACCCCAGGTGGTGAGAGCAGGCAACTGCACCTCCTCATCCATCACCCTCAACATAGGGGCCCCCCAGGGCTGTGTTCTGAGTCCCCTCCTCTACTCCCTGTACACACACGACTGTGTGGCAATACAATCATCAAATTTGCTGACGACACAGTGGTGGTGGGCCTGATCTCTGCCAACGACGAGAGGGCCTACCTGGAAGAGGTCAAGGTCCTGGCGGGATGGTGCCAGGAAAACAGCCTCTCCCTGAACGTCAGCAAAACAAAGGAGATGATTGTGGACTTCAGGAGGTCGGGGGTCAAGGACTACAGCCCCCTCAGCATCGACGGGGCACCGGTTGAGAGAGTCAACAGCTTTAAGTACCTCGGAGCCTACATATCAGAGGACTTGACATGGACCACACACATTGACAGTGTTGTGAAGAAGGCACGACAACGCCTCTACTTCCTCAGGCGCCTAAGGAAGTTCCAAGTCAGTCAGAAGATCCTTAAGAACTTCTACTCATGTACAATAGAGAGCATCTTGACCGGCAACATCACCTCCTGGTTTGGGAATAGCACTGCACAAGACCGAAGCAGACTACAAAGAGTGACACGTTCAGCCGAACGCACAATTGGAGGGGGGCTCCCCACCCTCCAGAACATTTACAACAAGCGTTGCAAGGGCAAGGCTAAGAGAATCATTAAAGACTCCAGTCACCCGAACAACTGCCTCTTTGAACTGCTGCGGTCAGGCAAGCGATACCGGAGTCTCAAGGCGAGCACAGACAGACTCAGAAGAAGCTTCTATCCCCAGGCCATCAGGCTGCTAAACGAACAATGAATGAACACTACACAACAACAACCACCAAACGCACATAGCACACACATCCACACGCACACACTCACTTAAACAAACACACTGTAGCACCCACTCCACACACTTTATAGCACACACCCACTTTAAACAAACACACTGTAGCACCCACTCCCCACACTTTATATTTATTGATGAAGGATTGCACTACAACTCGTACACCTTACTGTAAATTGTACCTAAATTGTACCTCATCCCATTTCTGCTTTGCACTAGATAGTACTGTACATTAGTACACTGCATAGTATTGTATATTATATGGTAACTCAGAACATTGTACATATGTCTATACCGAACACTGTGACCTCATTTTCTTCTTCTAAATTACATGCTATACTATGTTATTTGATACTATCTTGTCTAGCACAGTCTCTGGAGCGTAACAGTAAGAAGCATTTTGTATGAAAGTATTCTGTACTTCTGTATGACAACTATTAAAGAAACTTGAAACTTGAAACTTGAGACAGACATACAGACAGACAGACAGACAGACAGACAGACAGACAGACAGACAGACAGACAGACAGACAGACAGACAGACAGACGGACTCAGTGTGCGGAGGAGACAGACAGACAGACAGACAGACAGACAGACAGACAGACAGACAGACAGACAGACAGACAGACAGACAGACAGACATACAGACAGACAGACAGACAGACATACAGATAGACAGACAGACAGTCAGACAGACAGACAGACAGACATACAGACAGACAGGCACAGGCAGAAGAGGCTGCAGAGACAGACAGACGGACGGACAGACAAACAGACAGACAGACAGACAGACAGACAGACAGACAGACAGACAGACAGACAGACAGACAGACGGACAGACAGACAGATAGACAGACAGACAGACAGACAGACAGACAGACAGACAGACAGACAGACAGACAGACAGACAGACAGACAGACAGACAGACAGACAGACAGACAGACAGACAGACATGCAGACAGACAGACAGACGGACAGACGGACAGACGGACAGACAGACAGACAGACAGACAGACAGACAGACAGACAGACAGACAGACAGACAGACAGACAGACAGACAGACAGACAGACAGACAGACAGACAGACAGACAGACAGACAGACAGACACACAGACAGACAGACAGACAGACAGACAGACAGACAGACAGACAGACAGACAGACAGACAGACAGACAGACAGACAGACAGACAGACAGACAGACAGACAGACAGACAGACAGACAGACAGACAGACAGACAGACAGACAGACAGACAGACAGACAGACAGACAGACAGACAGACAGACAGGCTCTCTCTCACTCAGCAGTTGTTATGCAGGGAGACTTGGTGTGCGGAGGAGTTAGCATGTATGCTCAGGTGATTGCGGACAGTAATCACTCCGGCCCGCAGCATAATCCTGATGATGGGAGCTCTATCGGGCTCCTTTCTGAGGTGTGCTCGTGTCAAAACAAGATGCTCAAGGTTTTTGTCCGCAGGTAATGGTCCCGTACGCCACCTCCCCCCTCACGGCAGTGTTTGCACAGGCTTTGCTGGTTTTGTCCCCCGTTTCCCTTTATTTATCTCAACTAGGCTTAGCGTCCTGTTTGTCTTTCCTTGTAAGACAGTTCATCTGGGAGTACAGGCCATGCACTGTGTCGTCCTGTGTCAACCGACTGTGATGTCTGTGAAACACTCACTCAGCGGAGACGCAAGGGGTTAGAGGAGCCGGCTTTGTGGGACAACACAGGCAGAAGATCCACTCATCTCGGAATGAGCCCATGGCTCTGTGAATGGGAGACTATTAGATGCGCTCCCCTGACGCGATATAGGGGCACAGGGCGGGGTGTCAGAGGTGAGTAGTCCTCGTCTGAAGACAGGGGTGACAGTCTAAGGGAACAAAGCCAGATCCATAAAATACCTAATGACTGGATGCATGTTTTACATATGGGCTAATCTAGTGTTCACTTATGGTGCTTAGGGGTGTAATCCAGGCTCTTCATTCATAACTTCCTGCTGTAGTCATAACCCTCAAAGGACGAGCATGTCACCAACGTTACGGCTGACATGTTGCCTTTCTGAGACTTAAATGCTGATTTATCCATTTCTCTCTATACTAGCCAACAAGCTAGCCCCCACAGTCAATCAGCCTCGCCCATAGAGCTACTGTAAACTTCAATAGAAAAGCCCCTGTGCACACACTGACAGGCGTTGCCCTGGTAACACACTGACAGCCTGTTGCCTTGGTAACACACTGATAAACTGAGAAACCCACACTTTAACCTCTTAAGCATCTGGCAAAAATGGGGCTACCTGTTAAGCCTTAAGGTCCCCCTGCTTTTCTTTATCATAAATTGATCAATAGAGACCGTATTAGATCCCCAATTATCATATCATGGGGTATCATTGGAAAGCCACACTCATTGGCTATAACCCTGTGCAAAGATTTTCGAGATCGCCAAATGATTGACGGAGCTAGAGCCCCGGGAGTCGGCGGTGGTAATGTGTACTTTTGCGTACTTTGGGGCACGCCTCACATATCGGCATGTAACTCGAGAACCGCTGAACGGATTTTGTCACCTGAAAGGGCAATCGACAAGCAACAAATCGAGCTTTAATTCTATCTATATTGTATTAAAAGAAATGCACACCGAGCCACTAGAGGTCGGCAAAGAATCGTCCACATGTGGGCCCTTGGATGTTAAGAGGTCAATGTTTAAAAAAAACAAATTTGTAGCCAAGAGTAAAGACCATAACCCTATCAAAAACAGTAGTCAAAGTGTATATTTTCATTTTTACCGATGTTTTATACGATTTATCGGAAATACAAATTTATCGGAAAATGCTAATTATCGTAAAAACCGACAGGAAATGACTAAATCCAGATTCAACCCTGCCATTGGAAAGAGGAGCATTTTCCCTATCCATAGATGTATGATTTGGCCATAATAAGGTCAAGGTCAAGTTCAAGGTCAAATATGAATTTATAATTAAAATCGATTATGATTAATTACTGTATCTACAAATCCTTCTGTTTTGTCTACTCACATTTCTTTTTACTGGTTGCCAGATGCCTGTTTTTAAGTTCCAGCTGAGAGATAGGAGCTGGAAAACATAATGGTTCCATAGCCTGAAGTCTTATGTAGAGGTCCAAAGTTTATAAAGATCCCACGGAAAGGGAGAAAAACAATGGTTTTTGTAATGTGTGTACCAGTAATAATTCGGGATGATTATCCAAAATGGCCATCCACTCCCATTCATTCGGAGGCTCTCGTCAAAACAATGGGCTTCTTCGTCTTCTTGTGTCACCTTCGTCCACAGTCAGTGCCCGTCTGGGATCGCTTTTGGAGCAGACGCTCCTTGGCTACAATGGTGGTCAATAATTTTCGCCATCAGTGGTTACTGGTCAGTTCAGGACCGCTCACAACTGGACGTGGTCACTCATCTGAACGGCTTGTCAAATGACGCTCGCCGGATGTTTCGTCATGTAACTCGAGAATGGAATCACGCAATAGGTTGAGTGTGGTGACGATCGAAAGGCGGCAAATTCAACTTTCCAACAATGTATTGGTTGATCGGCGAAAAGGCAGCCCGGAGCCGACAGACGAGAGCAAAGTGCCGCGACATGCGCCCCAGTGGGGCCGTCCGATGCTCAAGAGGTTAACGTGATTACAGCGCCAGGAATTCCTTACCGAATGAGGGACAAGACACCACCACATCACCACGGTAACAAGACACCACCACAATAATAAGACACCACCAGATCACCACGTTAACAAGACACCACCACATCATCATGGTATTAAAACTGTATTGTATTGTTTGTTTTGTAAAGTGTCTTTGAGAATTCGGAAAAGCGCTATATAAATCTGATGTATTATTATTATTATTATTATTATTATTATTATTATTATTATTATTATTATTATTATTATTATTATTATTATTATTATTATTATTATTATTATTATTATTATTATTATTATTATTAACAAGACACCACCAGATAACCATGGTAACAAGACACCACCACATCATCACGGTAACAAGACACCACCAGTTCACCATGTGTTATGGTTTGAAACCGACCCCAATCGCACAACACAAGACAGGTATTAGAGTAAGCCAAACAGGGCAATATTTATTATATAACAAAAAGCGGCACAGTCCCTTTAAGGGAGAACACAAAAAACACTAGAGTCCATGAAATATGAAAACTGCGGCACTGTGCCTTTAACGGGCGAAAAGGCTAAGGGACCAGGGGCACTGGAGAGGGGGACAGGGACAGAGGCCCGGAGAGGCGGGCTGGAGACAGGGACAGAGGCCCGGAGAGGCGGGCTGGAGACAGGGACAGAGAACCGGAGAAAGGGGCTGGGGACGGGGACAGGAATCCAACGGCGGAGGCCTGGCACGGGAACCGGGGGCCCGACCGCGGAGGCCGGGCACGGGGATCCTCTTCCGTCCCAACACCGAGTAGGGCTCCGCTGCTCAGAAAGGAATCCTCCTCCTCCTCCTCCTCCTCCTCCTCGGATGCTGCAGACGGGCAGCGCAGAACAAAGGGGGTCCCATGGGACCGGGGCGAGAACACGCCATCCCCCCGTGGAATAGGGAGCGATGGCGAGCCGGGGTCCGAGGGAGAACACGCCATCCCCCCGTGGAATAGGGAGCGATGGCGAGCCGGGGTCCGAGGCCGAAGACGCGGCAGGTGATGGTAGCGACAGAAGCGTACAGCGTACAGAACCAGCATACAGAAGCGTACAGCGTACAGACGCGTACAGCGTACAGAACCGACGTACAGAACACAGAACGACCCGACAAGGACTGGAGGGGAGTCTGCAACCTAAGTACTCTCCCGAGCTGATCGCAAACTCCCAACAGGTGCGTGAAGGTAGGGGAACAAGAATGTCCAAAGGTGGGGGCTGGTGAAGAGTAGGAGACAGGGAAAAGTCCTCGCAAGGGTGGGGGCTGGTGAAGAGTAGGAGACAGGGAAAAGTCCTCACAAGGGTGGGGGCTGTTGAGGAGAGTAGACAGGGAAAAAGGTCCAGGGACAGGCGAATCCTCACACCATGGTAACAAGACACCACCACATCACCACGGTAACAAGACACCACCATATCACCATGGTAACAAGACACCACCATATCACCATGGTAACAAGACACCACCATATCACCATGGTAACAAGACACCACCATATCACCATGGTAACAAGACACCACCATATCACCATGGTAACAAGACACCACCACATCACCATGGTAACAAGACACCACCACCACAATAACTAGACACCACCAGATCACCATGGTAACGAGACACCACCACATCACCATGGTAACAAGACATCACCATGGTAAGTCTAATTGACTTAATTGATGACTATTTTCGCGGAGAAACTATTTGTTTACTTCTAGGTGTTCACACCCAATGGAGAGCTAGCTTGAGTAGCATCACTACTGTTCGATACTGTTATCACTATTATCACTATCATCATTATTACTTTGCACGTTGTTCCATGTTCTATTATTATTATTATTACCTATCCTACCTGTACCTTCCCATGCTGCTATGACACCCAAATTGGATGAATAAAGGAGCACTTGACTTGACTTGACTTCCATTTTTCTCACATGTAGAAAAATTATTTGCTGGTTGACTTGTAAGTTATTCAATAAAACCGAGCCATTGCACAACAGTAGACATTCAATTGAACCAGAAAGAACTGGTAGGTTCCCCTGTAGGTCGTATGATATTAAAACACTTGATTCTGACTGCAAGAACAAGATCAGAAATAGCGTTTAATAGCGAGAAAAATAAATGTCTTCAGAGGGTTTAAGGAATACTTTGATGTATTGAATTTTAGTCTGTTATATTTCCTCACCAGACACATGATGGAGAGGAATGTCTCTGTGTTTGTCTTCCAGCTACCCAAAAGGATCCTGTTACCGTTGTTAGCAAGTGAGACCAGTGTTACCACAAGCCACAAGCTAACAACCTTGCTTAGTGGTAGCTATTGGTTTGAATGAGGAATGCTAGTAACACTAAGCGACACATGTAGTGTTCGACTGAAGTCCCATTACAGTTCCCATTACCCCACATTATGACAAGTGTCTGTTGGGAATGGGGGGAAATCAAATAAAAACAACCAGACACATACAGACTGTCAAGATATCACTTTTAAATATGATCTGATCTTTACATTTTGGACATTTAAGATGCATCTAAGATTTTTAGGATTTCGAGTCTAATAGTAATTTGGATTGAAATTCTGATCTTGTACTACTGTAGTAGGCTATGAAATGACATAATAATCAGATATTCAGCCAAGAATGCAAGAAACGGTAACTTAATATCAATATGCTTGCATACTATTACACTGTAAAATTAGTTAAGACAGTTTCTGTTATTAATATTTAACCTAACGTTAACTGACAAGAAATGTGCAGAACAAACTTAAATGTTGTCAAGATACTTGCCCTGGAAATTCTGGTTCAGTTTCTCCAACCACAAATGCCTCCTTTCCTCAAACAATCTTTTGCACTCTTCTCCCTGATTTGTAATAACTTTTGGCAATCTGAAGTACTCCAAATTATTTTCCCGGTCTGACAGCCAAAAACACTGCAATAATTGACATTTTGAGCTACAATGACCAGGAACAGTTGCGAGTTCGGTTGCATTGTTTACTTTCAGTATCTCTGAAAATCCGACTTCCGGATTGATGATGTGCCGTGCAAACACTCTATAAGGAGGTAGCTCTAGAATAATGATGTAGTATAAGGAGGTAGCTTACCAATAATGATGTAGTATAAGGAGGTAGCTTACCAATAATGATGTAGTAGTATAAGGAGGTAGCTTACCAATAATTATGTAGTATAAAGAGTTAGTTACCAATAATGATGTAGTAGGAGGTAGCTTACCAGTAAGGATGTAGTATAAGGATGTAGCTTACCAGTAAGGATGTAGTATAAGGAGGTAGCTTACCAGTAAGGATGTAGTATAAGGAGGTAGCTTACCAATGAGGCCCTTAAAAATGAACAAATACCAGTGTTTCTTGCGCCGCTCCGTCTACCAACCAAGGAGAAAACAGCAGGTTTGTGGTCCAGCTCTGCTGTTGTGCAGCCAGGCATGTGTGACGGTTAGAGGATATTTGCACATCCCAGTATGTGTACAGTCTTGGGTGGAGTTTGCACACAAACATCTGTTTACGCATGCGAATGTGTAAATTTTCGAGTGCGTGTGTGTACATGTATGTGTTTGTGCTCGCTGTCGTCTCAGCAGAGGAGTCTTGTGTTTATGTTTTTTTTGTAATGCATTCATCTCCTACTCTGAAGGCTCTCGGAGGAGCGACTACTCCTCAGTGTTGAATAGATGTTATTTATGGCCACTTTGACAGTTACACACACAGATACAGTACACACGGAAGCCAAGTTTGAGCACTTGGCATAAACACACAGAGAGGATAAATCCTAGTTCAAAAAGGCTGCTTAAAGGGACACAGCAACATTATGGGTAATGCGCTCACCGTCTTTTCCAGAGTCAGACAAGAACATAGATACCAATTTCCTCTCTGTGCGTTCAGTAGAAAGCTATCTGGCAGCAATCTAGGAAGCGGATATGGACCACTAGCCTAGCTTAAAACACTGGGAGAGGTTAACTAGGCTAGCTATCCGCCTCCATTCATTTGTGCTAAGCTAGGCTAGCTTGCAGCCGGATAGCTTTCTACTGAACGCACAGAGAGGAAATCGGTATCTAGCTTCTTGTCTGACTCTGACAGTAAGTGCATTTCCATAATCCTGGAGTGTTCCTTTAAAATGAGAGTGTGAGGCCGGACTCTCTCTGAGAACAAGATACATGGTTTGGAATCTTCGCAAACTCTGGATGCTCGTTTCCCATCAAATGGCAAGTTTGTGCAACAAGCAATAACTCACAAACATTCTGTGCACAAACCGCAAATAATGTTTACAAAAATAAAAAAATAAGTACAAAAGGTTGTCCGTACAATAGTAGCCGTGATTTTGATGTTTAAGGAACGTCGGAGATCACTGGTTTGCCCTACCTTTGAGGCCCGTTGATGGAAAGTAGTTGTGAGCATGGCGTTACTCTGATGTTGGGTTTGAGCGGGTTGAGGGTTAGGTCTCTGGTAGGGATGATGAGGCTATGAAAATGTCACATGCGTTTATGAAAGAGATAATAACACACCACACAGCACAATGCAAAAACGCTTTTCTCTCTGAGAGCATTTGATGTGGTGCAACAGCGGAAAATGCCTGGCTGACATAGCTTTGTTCCGCGCCAACCCGCCCCAGAAAACAAGCATCAATACCGCTTCAACGCGTCCCCAATTAATTTGATGGAGTGGTACCGTATAAAATTTTGACAGATCCAAAACCTTTTCTCTTTCAATTCATCTCAGATATGAGAGACAGGCCAGACCCGGTTGTTGCTCAACATGCTGAATATCTGAAGTCCTCCTGATGCCGTACTTCAATATAGTAGAGAGGTTCACTATTCCTCCTTCTGCTGAGATGAACCTTTAAGTTGAACCTTTATTCTCTGCATTTGACCCTAATTATTTAGGAGCAGTGGACAGCTGACATGCTGCACCCGGGGACCAACTCCAGTTGTGATGCCAGTACATTGGTCAAGAGACCCACTCCAGTTGTAATGCCAGTACCTTGGTCAAGGGACCAATTCCAGTTGTAATGCCAGTACGTTGGTCAAGAGACCAACTCCAGTTGTAATGCCAGTACCTTGGTCAAGGGACCAACTCCAGTTGTAATGCCAGTACCTTGGTCAAGGGACCAACTCCAGTTGTAATGCCAGTATGTTGGTCAAGGGACCAACTCCAGTTGTAATGCCAGTACGTTGGTCAAGGGACCAACTCCAGTTGTAATGCCAGTACCTTGGTCAAAAGACCAACTCCAGTTGTAATGCCAGTACCTTGGTCAAGAGACCAACTCCAGTTGTAATGCCAGTACCTTGATCAAGGGACCAACTCCAGTTGTGATGCCAGTACCTTAGTCAAGGGACCAACTCCAGTTGTAATGCCAGTACCTTAGTCAAGGGACCAACTCCAGTTGCAATGCCAGTACCTTAGTCAAGGGACCAACTCTAGTTGTAATGCCAGTACCTTGGTCAAGGTACCAACTCCAGTTGTGATGGAAGTACCTTGGTCAAGGGAAATAATAATAATAAAAATAATGCATTTTATTTATAAGGCGCCTTTCAAGACACTCAAGGTCGCCGTACAACAATCTAAAAACAGTTCATTTACAATCACAATCCATTAAAAAAATTAAATCAGACATACGCCTGCCTAAACAGGTGGGTTTTGAGGTGGGTTTTAAATGGGATGATGGAGTCAATGTTCCTGATGTCGGGGGGGAGGGAGTTCCAGAGGCGGGGGGCAGAGCAGCTGAAGGCTCTTGACCCCATGGTGGACAGACGGGCTGGGGGGACGGTCAGGTTGATGGAGGAGGCAGACCTGAGGGACCGGTTGGGAATGTTGATGTGGAGGAGGTCGGACAGGTATGGAGGGGCGAGGTTGTGGATGGCCTTGAATGTATGGAGGAGGATCTTGTAATCTATGCAGTGTTTAATGGGAAGCCAGTGTAGTTGGCGTAGGACGGGGGTGATGTGACTGATGACAGGGGTTCTGGTTATTATACGGGCAGCAGCGTTCTGGACCAGTTGGAGCTTATGGAGGAGTTTGTGGGGGAGACCAAAGAGAAGGGAGTTGCAATAATCCAAGCGGGAAGTGACAAGGGAGTGGACCAGGATTGCGGCGCTGTTGGGAGTGAGTGAAGGGCGGAGGCGGTTGATGTTGCGAAGGTGGAAGTAGGCGGACCGGATGGTGTTATTGATGTGGGAATGGAATGATAGGGTGCTGTCGACGACGACACCCAGACTCTTGAACTGGGGGGAAGGGGAAACCAAGGAGTTGTCTATGGTGAGGGTGAAACTGGGGTGCTTGGTGAGTGTGGACTTGGAGCCAATGAGGACTACCTCTGTTTTATCACTGTTTAGTTTGAGGACATTTGAAGTGAACCAGGATTTGATTTCCTGTAAACAGGCACAGAGGGAATAGGGAGGGAGGGTGGAAGTGGGTTTGGAGGAAACATAGAGCTGGGTGTCGTCTGTGTAACAGTGGAAATTGATGTTGTATTTACGGTGAATCCGACCAAGTGGGAGGAGGTAGATGATGAAGAGGATAGGGCCAAGGACAGAGCCCTGGGGAACACCGGAGGAGAGGGGGGATGGACGGGATGTGAATGATTTTTAACTGAATGAACTGAGTACGACCAGAGAGATATGAATGGAACCAGTCTAGGGATGTGTGGGAGATTCCAATGGAGGCTAGTCGGTTAAGGAGGGTGGAGTGAGATATGGTGTCAAATGCGGCGCTTAGATCGAGGAGGATGAGGATGGATAATAGTCCGGAGTCAGCTGCCATCAGGAGGTCATTAGTGATTTTGAGGAGGGCTGTTTCTGTGCTGTGACGGGGGCGAAAACCAGATTGGAACTGTTCATAGAGGTTATTGTTGGAGAGGTGAGCATGAATCTGAGAAGCCACTACTTTTTCCAGTATTTTTGAGAGAAATGGCAGGTTGGAGATGGGGCGGAGGTTATTGAAAATGTTGGGGTCTGAACCAGGTTTCTTTAGAATCGGTGTTACAGCAGCGTATTTGAGAGATGATGGGACAGAACCAGAGGTGAGGGAGGAATGGATGATTGCAGTTATAAGGGGCAGTTATAAATAGCAGGATGCATGTCTTTTAGTACTACTGTCAAACATGACTAGCTAGTGGCGACAGAGCGTTTGTCTGATGGTTCCCGGTTCATTCCTGGCAGCATGTCAAAGTGTCCTTGAGCAAGAAACTTAACCCCTAACTGTTCCTGATGAGCAGGTTGGCACCTTGCATGGTTGCCTTCACTGTCGGTGTGTGAATGTGAGTGAATGGGTGAATGTGAGGCATAAGTTGGTTTGTATAAAAGCACTGTTTACCATTTTACTGTTACACATCAAATTGCTGTTTATCATTGAACTTCATGATGATGTGATATCAAACCATAACTCTGTTATTTTCAAATAACATCCATTCAGATGATGAAGAAATTTGAGTGATGTGGTTATCATTAATTTAGAAGACAGAATTGTGTGCAATGATATTGAATCGCCCCAACCCAAAACAGTAACGACAAGTTAGTTAGGATTCTACAAGCACACTCTACATACATGGACAACAGAAGACTGTCAGGTTTTAAACTGTGGATACCAAACAGAGAAGGTAAAGACAACTTTAAACTAAACAGTAATCCAGAACTATTGCATTCCACTAAAAAAAACAAAAAACGTTTTATATATATTTTTCATGTCTATTCTATTCTACTACTTATTGCACTACACTATTGCACTATTTCACTCTGACTATTCTATCTCACTCTTTTTATTATTGTCTATTTTTTAACGGAATCAAACCATAAACAAGGTGGCCTGTTGGGATGTTAGATCCTAATGTGAAAAACTGTGATTTTATATGTCTGCACTTCATGTGCTAATTTTATGTATTTTTTCGGTTGTGAAGCACTTTGAGCTCCAGTTTCTGTATGAAAGGTGCTATACAAATAATGTTTTATTATTTATTATTATTATTACAGGTTAGAACATCTCTTCTCTGTGTTTTGGAACTTCAAGCTCTCCCCAAAGGAGTCTCTCGTCCTGGCTTCCCCCAGAGCTGCTGTATTAACCCTTTCACTACCACACTACCAAACGGTTAACCCTTTCACAAAGGGTTAACCGTCTGTATTGTGGTAGTGAAAGGTTAACCTTCTGTAGTGTGGTAGTGAAAGGTTAACCTTCTGTAGTGTGGTAGTGAAAGGGTTAAAGCAATGCCTATTCATATTCACCTATAAAGTTGTTTATGAACTATGAAACTATACCCTTACCTTACCCTAACCAAAAACACCTTCCCCCCCCCCCTTTTTTTTTTACTTGTTTTAAGAAAATAAAAACGTATTTATTGACTTTTTGCAGTTTAGCTTATGCAGGAAGCACTGAGACCTGAAAGGAAAGTGACCTTCTAATGGGGAGCTGGGTCAGGGTGAAGGCTATAGGCTGCAGCCTGTGTAGAGAAAGGAAAACAAACACCCATAACAAAACCTTCAGCTTCGTCCTAATGCATTCTGCTCTATAGCCGCTAGATTAATGATCTTCTCTAGTGCTCTGTGACTGGGGAGTGTTCTCCTGATGGTGACCTCAACTTCTGGAGCCCCCAGCTCTGTAGGGTTAGGCTGGTGTGTGTGTGTGTGTGTGTGTGTGTGTGTGTGTGTGTGTGTGTGTGTGTGTGTGTGTGTGTGTGTGTGTGTGTGTGTGTGCGTGCGTGCGTGCGTGCGTGCGTGCGTGCGTGCGTGCGTGCGTGCGTGTGTGCGTGCGTGCGTGTGTGCGCGCACGTGTGTGTGTGTGTTAGGGTCAAACAGACAGAGGGAAATGCCAGGACTGATGAGAGTTCCTACCCTGCTACTCCAAACGCCTCTCTCTCTCTGCCTCCTCTTTCACTCTCTCTCTGCCTCCTCTTTCTCTCTCTCTCTCAATCTCTCTTTTTCTCTCTCTCTCTGCCTCCTCTTTCACTCTCTTTCTGTCTCTCTCTCTGTCTCCTCTTTCACTCTCTCTCTTTCTCTCTCTCTCTTTCTCTCTCTCTCTCTCTCTCTCTCTCGCTCTCTCTCTCTCTCTCTCTCTCTCTCTCTCTCTCTCTCTCTCTCTCTCTCTCTCTCTCTCTCTCTCTCTCTCTCTCTCTCTCTCTCTCTCTCTCTCACTCTCTTTGCTTCCTCTCTGCTGGTCCAGCACTCCACTATACTGCATGCTTGTATCGCCCCACTCTATTATGCTTTATTATGTTTGATTTGCACTGTAAAACACATGGTTTCCATGGCGACAGAGAGGGGTCCGCAATGAAAGCCTTGTTGTGCTGGGTGGCTTCGCCCCTTTGCCTCAAGGGTTCACCGCTTCTGGGCTATAGACTGACTTGGTTTGGTGCCTTTTGACGACGAGTTAACAGCTAAATGTTCATCTCCCTGAAAAAGGTTCCATTCCTGACTCAACGCTCCAGTTTACAGTGTGTGCATTAAAATCACATGTTAAAAAACAACATCGTCGGTGTAGTCGGATCATCGTGGTTCGGTGGGGGAGTATATGTGAAATGTTTGCGTTGATTGAGCACATTCCACTTGATGCAGAATTCTCCAGTCTCGAAATGCATGGTAATAAATAGCTAGAATGCTGCCGCATTGCTTTCAGTACCACACAGCCTATCATTAGAACCATGTGGGTCTCGAACCGCTGTATCTTTTCAGAGAAACCGTAAGATGCAGAGATCAACAAACGAGACCACAACCCGGTATCGGATCACGCACTCATCATCAAAATCACACAACGTTTTCCGCAAAACACGACCAGTACATCCAACACAGAACTTGAAGTCTGAGCAATGAATGACAAACAGATCCTCCATGGGAAAATGTTTTTCCATCACAGTAAAAAAAAAAGGAAAAAGGAAACATGTCTTCCTGACTGTAGGGATACAGCATCATTAGCGGGAGGTTCTGAACCATGGGCAAACTACAGGGCATGTTTACAGTGGAGCAGGCTGAATAAATCAGCTCTATTGGAGCGCTCAACGTAAGTAGGGTTTTACTCGGCTCCTCTTTGATCCTGGCAGAGCACCTGCATCCGATGGGCTCAGGAAAAAATCCTTTAAAAAGTCAGACGCATGTTTATGTGGTGGGCCGCCTCTCTCACCACTTTACTATCAACTCCGTTAACCCCAGCCATAGGAAGCTGAGGTTGAGTTCTCTGTTAGCACTGGTAGAAGGAAATACCTTGAGACATAATAATCATTAAACGATTAAAACGCCGGGCCCCTGAGGAAGCTGAGGCGAGCTGAAGTTCCTAACCCTGAGAAGCCAAAGGGAAATGGTCTAAAGAAGCCATGATTAAACCATTAGACCGAGTGTCAGGTTTTGATGTAGGAGCTCTGTGTCACTTCAGCTTTTCTGTTGGGTCTTTTCTATTATCACACATTCGTGTCAATCAATCTGTGTTTTCTCTGAAGGTGGTTAACCATGGCGAAAGCTCCTGAGCTGTTCCTATGAATGCATGACGCAGGCATGAGGAGCTAGCTAAAGACATTATGACAATCAACCTGTTAGGTTGCCTGTTGCAGGTTTGAAGCTAGCTATGCCCTATTGTTCTAGTTGCAGGTGTGGAGCTAGCTGTGCCCTATTGTTCTAGTTGCAGGTTTGGAGCTAGCTATGCCCTATTGTTCTAGTTTTGGCTTTGGAGCTACTGTGCCCTATTGTTCTAGTTGCAGGTTCGAAGCTACTGTGCCCTATTGTTCTAGTTGCACGTTTGAAGTTAGCTATGCCCTATGGTTCTAGTTGCAGGTTTGAAGCTAGCTATGCCCCGTTGTTCTAGTTGCAGGTTTGAAGGTAGCTATGCCCTGTTGTTCTAGTTGCAGGTTTGAAGCTAGCTATGCCCTATTGTTCTAGTTGCAGGCTTGAAGCTAGCTATGCCCTATTGTTCTAGTTGCAGGTTTGGAGCTAGCTGTGCCTGGGGTCATCCCTATGTTCCCCGGGTCCTATGTTCCCCGGGGTCTATGTTCCCCGCTTAAAAAAATAAAATAAAAAAGGGTCCTATCTTCCCCGTTCCCGAAATAAAGGTTCTATGTTCCCCGGTCCCGCCCGCTCCCGAACAAAAAAAAAGTCCTATGTTCCCCGCTGAAATAAAGGCTCTATGTTCCCCGCAGTTTTATGTTTCTTTTGTGTCGTTTAATTCCAGACTTACGTTACATACAGGTCCAAAACACTTCGCTTGTTATGTCCACACAGCTGTTCTCTCGCGAGTAACCAATGACAACAGCATAACTTCCGGTGCCCCTCCACTCAAGTATTTTAAAGTGTTATTGATTGTACGGTGTACCACAGTTTCATATTAATGTACTGTTTCATATTAATGTACTTATATACAGGCATTTATATACAGGTAAGGTAAACAAAGGGGAGGAATTTGGAGAGATATTGGCACAATGCGAGGTCAACTAATTTATTTATTACACAATACACCACATATTATCATTGTCTCTTTGCATATCGTATAATGTTTATATGTTGCGAGTTACGTGAATACGTGAATATAGCTTGCCCGGGGACACAAACCTTCAATACGCATTAACGTAAGGTTATGTATATAACCAAGTTCTATGAATACCGGTGATGCTCAGCGTCATCTGCACTAACCTCACTTCGTGCACATTCACTGAATAAAAATCCACAATGTACCTTTACATACCAACATCCGTCTGGCCACACCCCTATCCGCTACCTTCATAAGCAGGTGTGTGGTCACCTACTCGCCTCCCTCCCAAACTTTCACCACAAGGCGAGATCAAGGGCCGCAGTCGCGTCCCGACGCTGAGCATCACCAGTATTCATAGAACTTGGTTATATACATAACCTTACGTTCTATATCATACTGGCTGCCGCTCAGCGTCATCTGCACTACAGGAGCTGAGCGGGAGCCTGAAGCTCGACAAATGTACCCCGCTGAGGCCCCCCACAACCATCAGCCCGGAGAGGACAGAGCCCCCGACCCTCCCTAATGGAGGATACCCTCCCTATTGGAGGACGGGAGGGAGACGGATCCGACCGTGCGAAGAGAAACTCGAGCAACTCAATGCACAGGGTGAGCAGACCATGGCTTGACCCCACGACTACGCACACGCACAACCCGCATGCCACCAGGGAACGAACGGAAGGAACAAACCTCGTTACTGCCCCCAAAATCACGGGGTCAAGAGCAAACTCAACCCCGTGGCAAGGCCGTAGCAGTGGAGCGCGAAGGAAGACCCAGACCCACTGAAGGGACTGGATCCCCCGAAAAAAGGGGGCCCAGAGAGGTCAATGACACCAAAGCATCAAGACCTCACCAGGCGGTCACTTAGTGACACCGCCCCCCACATCGCCAGCGTATTCGGACAGGGCCCCTCCAAGAGCGGGCCCTTCCCCCCACTAGTACGCCGCCTGGCACACTGACCCTGCAACACAGGCAGTCAGCATGGCCGTAACTTGAAGCACTCAAAAGGCTATACTACAGCGGAAGCAGGCAGCGCACCGGGGAGATGACCCCAGAAGGGTTGATCCCTTAAACCAGGCAGCAGACGTTTTACCCGAGCCTGGAGCACTGCGGACGAGACAGGCGCCAAAGGGGTCAACTGAAAATAGCACCCCGGCGGAAGGGACGTATGCTGGCATTGTTGCGCACCATGACAAAGCCTCCACCAAAAAACCCCGACCCAGAGGGGCCGAGGCAGAGAAAGTTGACATGATTAGCAGGCGTCATGAACGTGCAGGGGCACACCCAACCGGGTAACCCGGGAGTTGACTCCACTCCAACACACCAGGGAATCAACCACCCTCTTGGTACCACATGCGGTGGTTGTTCCTATAACCCCTCAAGAAAAAACTCCAAAACACACCTGCGGGTATACACTGGCTATACCGCAGTACAAGTGTTTCAGTTTTCAAAAAGGGGTTATTCCAGGCCTACGGGTCGACGAAACACAACTTCGGACCGGGTCCGGCGGCCCGGGAAGCACACAGGGATGCCAGAGGAGGTCCATAAGGCCACCCCAACAGCCCCCTCTTCGCCATGCGTGAGAGAGGAGCGAAAATAATGGAGAACCAGCCCCTTCATGATAGTGCCAGGTACAACATGTACCCAACAAAGGGTCTCCATAACGGCCAATCCTGTGACACCCGGGCCGGCCCGGCATTTTTTCCCCCGAAAAAAGCACAAGTCCCTCAGGGTACCAGAACAGCAGATCTGCATCCCCGGCGGACAACGGGTTAACTGACCTGGACCAGCGTGACCAGAACCAGTCCCGTGCCCTAATCACGGCCGACATCCCCACTCCAAGAGAGGAGGTAGGTACGCGTGTCGATCTAAAACATGAAAAGAGGGCGCCACCTAGACGGTCCCATTCGTACCGCGCTCAGTGGCCCACCCCAAGGGCGTGAGACCCCTCTACCTATGTTTTGATCTATTCCGTTAACATCCCCCAGATATGAACGAGAATTCGTCGAGACCTAGTAACAGGCGCTCGGAAGAGAAAACCTCCATCCCAGGTGCCCTATAAAAACGCCGTTTTAATAACGAGGAACCAAGGCGTACCAGCCTCATGCGTGATTCTTATCAGAAACACCCTGAGCCAGCACTATGTACGCCTCGAGACCTAAACACATCAATGGATAGTCTAACAAGACACCAGACATTGTTCCTCCAAGTCGCCTGGGAGAACGAAAAGGAGCCGTCGTGCTTCATGTTCTTTCCTCTTTTTATTAAAAAAGAAGAAAGAAACACAGACTGACATGAATCCCACGTGACGCGGCTGAGGGTAAACATTTTTTCATTTTTACATCCCGCCACCCTCGCCACAGGGAGGAGACGGGAATCCCCAGAGAGACTTCCCACGCGAGCTGTATAGATTGAAAAGAAATATTGCAACATTGAGCTATGTAACACTTAGGTTAGGGCTCTCCGAGGAGGAGGCACTGAACCAATACACACTCAATAATCGAATAGAATCGAATACACATACAATAGAGCAGAACTCCTTTTTGAAGTTCTACTCACCTTGACAATCTGAGGAGGAGGCTCTGAAACTCTGAGGAGGCTCCCTCACTGGGAAGGAGAGTCCGAACTCACAGAAGGCACTTCTCCCTGAGGAGGAGCTTCGTGAGGAGGAGCTCTGACAACTCCCTGAAACAGATCCATAACATGGAACCTGAACAACTCACGGAAGTCTTACCAATAGAGACGCGCTCAGTGACGTACTCTATGGCGGAGGAATATCCGCGGTGCACACGCCAAATTTTTCAGGGCGTGGGAGCACAATAATTAATTAATTAAAAAAATTAAATAAAAATTAAATTATTATTATTATATATTTTTTTACACTCCAAAAGTTGGTAGGGCGTTGGTAGGAAACGTGTACCTGGTGGTAGTCCATGGCCTCTCTGTGGTATTTGCTACTCTCGTGTTTTTTAAAGGCATGTACAGCGTTTTTCCAATTTTGAAATCCAAGCACTGAAAATGCATTCTCGTTGGTTTTGCTTAAACCAGAACCGAGTCCTTTCATTGTCCAAAGACGACATTGTGTACAGAACAGTTTTGCTCTTGTTTGGCAAAACGTTAGCCATCTGTGGCCCTTGAACCACTTGGAATGAACAGACCGATTTCTCTGAGATGTACCTTCTCCCTGTATCCGTTTTGTACCTGCAAGTACAGCGGGGTCATCTGGTTGATTGGACTTTGATAGATCCCTGCAGCACTCACACTGCACACTGCGCGGACGTAAATGTATTTGCTGATATACATTTGACTGTTAATGTTAATTAATGTTATTATTATTATTATTATTATTATTATTATTATTATTATTATTATTATTATTATTATTATTATTATTATTATTATTATTATTATTATTATTATTATTATTATTATTATTATTATTATTATTATTATTATTATTATTATTATTATTAATGTTATTAATGTTTACATAATGTTTGAGTTTGATACACCCAGGGGCGGACCTAGCACATTTGGCGCCCTAGGCAAGGTTCACCACTCGAAACATTGCAGCGCTACCAACCGGTTAACCCTTTTCACTGCGACAATACACAGAAGGTTAACCCTTTCACGACCGTCGGTTGTGTGATAATAAAGGGTTAACCCTCCGTCATGTGGCAGTGAAAGGGTTAACAGTTATACAGTAAAGTACTGCACCTTTATTTTTTACAAGCAAGAACAAGAGCTAAGAATAAATGTAAAGTGCACACTAAAGAATTAAAACAAATAAACAACTTAGCTAACACACAATAATAATAATAACAATAACAAACAATAAAATAATGTGCAAATTTGCTTTCAAAGAAAATTAAGAAGAAAGAAAGACTGTGAACACCTAAAGCTGAGGCTCAGACCGACCGACCGTTTTAGATTTTTGGCTCATTTTCCCTTATGTTAAATTTTTTTTTATGTAAAAATAATGGTTGCAGATATAGAGGAGGGCGCCAAAACTGTGCAGAGCAAAACAAATTAAAAATTTAAAAGTAAAAAAAAAAAAAAAAATCTACACCCCAAAAGTTGGTAGGGCCAAGGCCCTACTGGCCATACCGGTTCCGCGGTCCATGCCAACTACTATGTAACGTTAGCTAACGTTAAACGGCGCCAAGCTTACAGGCTACTAGAGCTTGGCTAGACTACCGGTGTTTACAGCTCCGTGAATTAGCACCAAGTGTCGTATTTTTGCAGACTGGAGTATTAATTAGGTAAGTTAAGATAGTGCTAACGTCCACTGTCTATATAGCGCCATGGTCTAGACTAGGCTGCTTTTTTTTCTCAATTGAAAAAAGTTTAACTTTTTGGGCTAAGACTGCAGAGACAGGGAACGTTAGTGCTAGCTATCTTATATCTGATGATTTATAAGTTTGCTATAGCAATGCAATCACAGGTTCCTTTATGGACGCTGTCATTTGTAAATGGTGTGTTCCTCTGCAGGAAATCAGAGTAAGACACACACACACAGCTCCTCTCACTCACACACAGCAAACAAAATACATAGAAGTCTGTCTGATCGTTAGATTAGTCGACTAATCGAGAAAATTATCGACAGATTAGTCGACTACCAAAATAATCGTTAGTTGCAGCCCTACTGTACATTACATAGCCTAGTCGAACCAGCGTGAGCGCATATACTATACATAGCACCTGGTGTGAGCTGTTTATGTTATTAAACATTAAATTAAATAAAAAGCTTCACGACAACGTCTTGCCCACATCATTCACAACTGCGCGCATCATGCAGGCGAAGGCTGAATGTCGACATTGAGGTAACTGAAGAGTGAAATTCAAGTCAAAGCAAATTGTCTAACATGTCAAGATTTTTATAAATATGCTCTTGGTCAGAAGGCTTAGTCTACTTGAAGCTGCATGGTCAAGTAATAATATAGATTCCTCAAGCACTAACTAACTGTACGTGCACTATGGTACTCTCCATGGTGCTGAAACATTTGGGAGGCGCATTTCTAGTGTTACAGGTTACAGCCATTGCTTAGCCTACTATATAATTATATAATTATGTAGTCTTCTATATAATTATGAGTATAATAAGCAATTAAGATGCAACAATATTGTGTTTTAATACATTAAATTCTTATATTTTGATAACAATTATGAATACATAATTAATTTTATTAATATAGAGCAGTGCACCAACACACTCAATTTAAAACCAAATGTATTCCTCAAATATTAAAACCTTGACTTTTCAGTAGGGATTTCCCGATCCGACCACGTGATCGGGATCGGCTCCGATCACACACACACACAAAGGGAGCCGCATATAATCACATCTTAAACTCATACTGAGGCCTTCGTTTTGGTTTTAAATTACATATCATCATTCATTTATTTATTGTCACACAGAGCAGAAGAAATTGCCAAAACAAATGCATTTCCTTTTATTTACACCATCGCACGACAGTGACGTGGGCCGAAAATAGGAGACCTCACAACGCGTCGCTCCCAAAACACCGGCAGGTCCACCTGATAAATCGTAACACCTAGAGCAGCTAGACAAAATGTCAGAAGTTTGGAAGCATTTTAAAATTGAAACCGAAGCCAGTCCAACGTTATACCAGACGCGTGCCGCCAAAGGACGGACGGATGGAACGCATAGAGAGGTGACCGCGTGGGATATCGATTCAACGTCAAGGTGGGACCGTGACGGAGGGATACACACAACGTGGTACATCAGGAGGACGCAGTCAACTCAAGGAAAGTGCAAACGCTAATGTTGACTGTTTTCTGAGTGGAATCGCCCTATTCTACTAGTGCTAGGATTGCTAGTGGGAGCGAACTGGCTAAGTGGCTCTGCTAGCCATCCGAGTGCTAACACTGCTAGCCGCTAGCCAACCAAGTGCTAACACTGCAACAGATTGAAACTTTGCATATTTCTCGTATGGTGAATGTAATGAGAGCCGCCGCGCTCGACTGGGGCTATTTCAAGGGAACAGAGGGGCTTGTCTCGCTTCGCCAGTTTCTGACAAAAATGCGTCAAATTGGTTACTAATGGGAAAGATCAGATCGGGAAGATCGGTGTCGACAGATACTCAAATCACATCATCGGGATCGGATCGGAGCAAAAAAAGGCGATCGGGACTGTCAGGACATCCCTACTTTTCAGCCATGGAGACCTTCATCAGACCCCATCTGCATTGCATAGATATTTTACTACTAACAGAGGGAGTGTTGGCACCCGCTCAACTTCCATATTTCAAAATGTTCATGGTCACACCTCCTGGCCTCTGTCGTTAGACTACAACTATTTTGTGCCAAGAAAGTCTCCCTATAGCCCTGGAGGTAAGGAGGCAGGCTGAGGCTCCAGGTCTTGTGGCAGCGTGAGGAACAGCTATGGACATAATAATCATTAAATGATTAAGCCGTGTGGTGAATCATCCTGTGTATTCAGTGTAACTGTTCCATGGCCGCATGTTCAGGAGACACCTGCGTTCCATCAAGACACCATTAGAGCCTGAAGAAACGCACATCCAGGATCCTGCCAGGGCTTCCTGTTCCTCTGTGTGTGTGTGTGTGTGTGTGTGTGTGTGTGTGTGTGTGTGTGTGTGTGTGTGTGTGTGTGTGGTGTGTGTGCGTGCGTGCGTGTGTGTGTGTGTGGTGTGTGTGTGTGTGTGTGTGTGTGTGTGTGTGTGTGTGTGTGTGTGTGTGTGTGTGTGTGTGTGTGTGTGTGTGTGTGTGTGTGTGTGTGTGTGTGTGTGTGTGTGTGTGTGTGGTGTGTGTGTGTGTGTGTAGGTAGGTAGGTGGGGGGTTGTTTTGTTTTAATCAGTTTCGCCTGTATCACACAGCTCACAGAGTTGGCAGGGCGATGAGGTCTGGAGATGGGCCCGGCTTGGGTAAAATGACTTCCTCTCTCTCTCTCGCTCTCTCTCTCTCTCTCTCTCTCTCTCTCTCTCTCTCTCTCTCTCTCTCTCTCTCTCTCTCTCTCTCTCTCTCTCTCTCTCTCTCTCTCTCTCTCTCTCTTTCTCTCTCTCTGTCAGTTGTGACTTCCAGTGCCTGTTCCTGAACGGTACCATGGTCTGAGGATAGCTAGCTAGCTTTACTATACCCCGGCTGTTCACCTCTACTTGCCCGCACGGTACCTGGTTATTAAATATACTGCTTGTTGGGTGTTGTTCATTATCTGCCTGCTGTCTGCACTTGAGTCCACCCCTCCACATCCTAGTCTGGTCATTACACTCTTTCTCTCACTCTTTCTCTTCACACTTTCTTTCTTTCTTTCTTTCTTTCTTTCTTCTTTCTTTCTTTCTTTCTTTCTTTCTTTCTTTCTTTCTTTCTTTCTTTCTTTTTCTTTCTTTTTTTCTTCTTTCTACTCTTCCCTTCTCTCTTCCTTCCTTCCTTCTCTCACTCCTTCTTTCCATCTCTCTCTCTACCCCCTCTGTCTCCTTCTCTCTCTCTCTCTCTCTCTCTCTCTCTCTCTCTCTCTCTCTCTCTCTCTCTCTCTCTCTCTCTCTCTCTCTCTCTCTCTCTCTCTCTCTCTCTCTCTCTCTCTCTCTCTCTGGTTCTGGGTTGAGTCATAGCTGGGGAGCGGCCGTGCGTATGAAGCCTGTAGGGGATGTGAGCTCACTATGGACCGCCCATCGCTCTCCAAGCCAAATCACTGCCCTCTAATTGACCACAGTGTAGCCCCCTCCAAAAGCACCCTGCAGGCAAGCCACTCACCATGGGCACTGAGTTAGGGCCGTAGCTGAGGGTGGAAGCTGCTTTCTGCGTATTTACTGTATAGTGCCAACCTCAGGCTTGTCGTCCTGGCACCATCACAAACTACAGTCATATGTGTATAATAATACTCTCCCATCCGTCAACATCCACTAGTGATCCAGTGGAGCTGCTCAGTGGTCAACAGCGTCAGACTGTGGTTGTACTGGGCAGCTCCTAGTGGTCAACAGTGTCAGACTGTGGTTGTACGGGGCAGCTCCTAAGTGGTCAACAGTGTCAGACTGTGGTTGTACGGGGCAGCTCCTAAGTGGTCAACAGTGTCAGACTGTGGTTGTACTGGGCAGCTCCTAAGTGGTCAACAGTGTCAGACTGTACTGGGAAGCTCCCAGCACCCTGACTGTGTGGAACTGTGTGAGTGTGAAGCAGGGCATTGCTGAAAAAGAGCATCCATGCTCAGCAAACCCTGAGTGGAAGCTGCTTTCTGCATATTTACTGTATAGTGCCAACCTCAGGCTTGTCGTCCTGGAACATCACAAACTACAGTCATATGTGTATAATAATACTCTCCCATCCCGTCAACATCCACTAGTGATCCAGTGGAGCTGCTCAGTGGTCAACAGTGTCAGACTGTGGTTGTAACGGGGCAGCTCCTAAGTGGTCAACAGCGTCAGACTGTGGTTGTACTGGGCAGCTCCTAGTGGTCAACAGTGTCAGACTGTGGTTGTACGGGGCAGCTCCTAAGTGGTCAACAGTGTCAGACTTGTGGTTGTACGGGGCAGCTCCTAAGTGGTCAACAGTGTCAGACTGTACTGGGAAGCTCCCAGCACCCTGACTGTGTGGAACTGTGTGAGTGTGAAGCAGGGCATTGCTGAAAAAGAGCATCCATGCTCAGCAAACCCTGAGTATATGAAAAGAAAAAATATGTGTCTGGGTATTTAGCAGCCTATGCAATTCTTCTACCTGTATATACAACCACTGAGCTAAAGCACTGTGGCTGAGCGTGTACGCAGCTACCTTTATATCAACCTAGGGGTGTGCAAGACGTTGTTATCGATATCTGTATCTGTTCAACCAACAAAATTATCTGTATCTGTATTCGGATATAATATGGAATTGGGCGTGGTTTATACCAGAAGGTTGTTTATATATTTATTAATTTAATTTTGCAATTACAAGATGGGAACAGATATAATCAAAATGAAC
>NC_140173.1:104224256-104354859 GCF_963971535.1 Notolepis coatsorum | reverse complement strand
ATCAAATTGATTTAATGCATAATAATGAATTATGAATATATATTTCTACCTCCTCATACCGTTCTTGTCATCTGTACTCTCTCTCTCCCTCACCCTCTCCCTCTCTCCCTCTCTCTCCCTCTCCCTCTCTCCCTCTCTCTCTCTCTCTCTCTCTCTCTCTCTCTCTCTCTCTCTCTCTCTATCTCTCTCTCTCTCTCTCTCTCTCTCTCTCCCTCACTCACCCTCTCCCACTATCTCCCTCCCTCACTCTCTCTCTCTCTCCCTCTCTCCCTCTCTCACCCTCTCCCACTATCTCCCTCCCTCACTCTCTCTCTCTCTCCCTCTCTCTCTCCCCCTCTCCTTCTCTTCTCATCGCTCCTCTCACTATCTCTCTCTCTCTCTCTCTCTCTCTCTCTCTCTCTCTCTCTCTATCTCTCTCTCTCTCTCTCTCTCTCTCTCTCTCTCTCTCTCTCTTTATTCCTATTTTTAACTAAACTAAGTTTTATGAACTGAAGTTGACACCCCCCCCTTAACTCATTGGGCGCCACCCTCTTTCCCCATCTGTACTCAATGGCGCCAGCGTTATTGACCATTTTAGCGATGTTTGCAGACCCATCATGTGTTCTGTATTATAGCTATGGAGACAATAGTATGGCTCATTTGACAAGCATTGTTCATAGCCCATCACTGTCTAATCAGTTAATACTGTAGTGTGTGCGCTAATACACGCTAAACATCGCCCCTTTCCAAAATAATCCAGTCTTTTTCATAGATCGCGAGATATGACGCGGTATATGCAATATGCCCAAATCGTTCTGGTTGATCACCTGAGACCCCAAATACTTCCAAATCAAAGGTATCTACCATGTACATATGTGTCTTCACAAAATCATCAAGGGGGGGGGGGGGGGGTCGTTTTAAATAGAAACTGCAACCGTGTTTGTCAATCATGTTTTACGTCCGGTAAAACACGACACTGTGATCGGTACAGAAGCATGTTTTACGTAAAAAAAATACCAGCAGGTTACCTAAGATAGACCATACCTCAGTCAGAAAGCACTCCAAAATTTATAAATCCCAGTTGATCCATGGCGATCGCAATTACTCGTGTATATTGGGCATGGCTACCATACGGGAAAGAATAGCTCTGAGGCACCAAATCTTCCACCGATTGCTATGTTGTGATCCACTCCTAGGCGGAAACAGCCGGAGGTAAACTCAGTACTGGTGTCATGTACGAAGGTCTAAGAATAACAACGGAGGGCGGCACATGAGCAAAAGCAGCCTCTCTCAGTAAATGTATTTAAATCAAGGTCCCAGGTATAGGTAAAAGAAGACACAACACAAGACGTTTTCCAAATAGTAAATTATATATTTATGGTGATAGGGATTTAAACCTCCACCATAATGCAAGAAAAAGGGGAAAAGGTAGGGGAGGACAAACAATACATACATGTAAACAAACAAACACTTAATAGCCAATACAACCACGTGCCCATCATAGGACACCACAGCTATGGGTTTAATCCACACTCAATGCGATAAATGGCACCCAGCCACACAGTGTTGTCTCAGGTAACAGATAGGCGAGACGGCAGCCTCCTCACTCCACCCTGAAACGTGGCAGTCACTTCCATCAATGAGGGCCCTGTGTGTGTATCATCTTCCAGATTATATCCACTCATCCAACTAACTGCCCACAGGTGTAATCAAGCAGGTGCAATCAGCTCAATCAGGAGGATGAGTGGTCTCTGGGAAAAAGAGAGAAGAAACAGAATTAAAGATGACACATCACACAACCAAGAACAACATAACCCATACTCATGATACTAATCTGATGTTCACATGGTCTTCCAAAATACAGTAATAATGATAATGACCAACCCACGTACGTCACACCTCCCCCCATAAGAGCGAACCCGCAGGGTTAGCAAAACATTATCACTTATTATCAACCAACATCCGATTAGCACCAACAGAACAGAAATAAATAAACAACACCCTTTCCAATACCACATGCCATAACGGGAACAAGACAGGCACCGTCATTACGTTCATCCTCCTGTAGTACAAAAAGACCGGAGAGACACATTAGCCATGGGAGTTAGAAGGCAAGGAGAGTCCCAGGGACCATGGCCAGGTGAAGCCAGCCCCCTCTTTCTTTTGTCAGGGTACATAGCCACTCTCCCCACGACCTCCCTCATCGCCACCGGACACCGACACGCGAACCGCTTACCGGGGTTCGCACTCCCAACATCAGCACTATGCGTCCTGCAAGGCACAATAGAACACAACCCAGCATGTGAACCAACCACCCTGTCACATCCCAACTCCGACGAGACGCGGGCAGAACCTTTCATTAGCCTATTCACATGACACCAGCGTGTCCTCCTCCGCCGCCCGGGCGTATGCAACATATACTTAGTGGCAGACACCCTTCCTTTTACCACATAAGGTCCTGAGAACCGGGCAGCGAGCACAGTACTAGGCGTGGGCAGCACAATAAACACCTCATCCCCCACCTCAAAATGCTGCGCCACCGCCAATTTGCAAAACTCACCACAGACAGAGTCACCCAACGCTAGACCTTGGTCTCGCTTCCGCTCCTGTACCCTAGGGACAGCACAAATAGAAGGAACATTGGGGTGATTATCAATCAATGAGTTAGTAAATGGAGCGTCTCCAACCTCCAACACAGGGATGACCTTATCCCCAGCGATATCATTCCCCATGACGAAATCCACGCCCTTTACGGGAAAACATGGGCGAACCGCGACCGGAAAGCAACCTGTGATCAGTACAGACTGTACATGCACCTTACGCAACGGCACGCGCACACACCCCATGTCAATACCTCTCACCAATTCACTCGACTGACAGGAGTCCACATCCAATGGTAATACATCAGCCAGGATGAACGATTGAGCGGCTCCTGTATCACGGAGTATTCTCACCTGTTGGTAGTCCCCAACTTTACCCGACAGGGACACATAACCATCAAACAAAAAGGGTTCAAAAGAGCTATGCTGGTCAGGACATGACACCGTACCAATCAACCCCACCCCTTTCGGGTCCTGGGCTGACTCCCTGGTCTCCTGTCGATCCCTTAGCGCATGACAGTCCTTCACAAAATGCCCTTCTTTTTTACAATAATGACACACCTTTTCAGACGGCGGTGAGCGAGGTCGGAATGGTCGCTCGTCACCTCCCCGAAACGGCGACCCCGACGGAGAAAACGTGCCCCCTCCTACATACACATCATTTCGTACAGAAATATATTTGTGGGTCATTGCTAACTCGTCACACAAAACCGCAGCTTCCTGGAGGGTAGAAACCTTTCGCTCCTCCAAAAGCACAATCATGCGTTCGGGCACAAATTTTTTTAATTGTTCAATGAGGATTAACTCGCTCAAAGCCTCGACCCCATCCACTTTACATGATTCACACCAACGAGTGAACATTGTCCGCTGTTCCTGGGAAAATGCCACATGTGTTTGCGAGGGAGCTTTACTTAGTGCTCTGAACCGTTGCCTATACGCTTCCGGCACCAGTTCATATACGCGCAAGACAGCACCCTTCACTTTCTCATATACCATGCTGTCCTCCTTTGATAATAACTGGCATGCCCCCTTAGCCCTACCTGTGAGCTTATATCGCAATAATAGTGCCCACTGGTCCTTCGGCCACTGTAAAGCCCACGCTACCTGCTCAAAATCAGAAAAATATGCTTCCACCTCAGACTCCCGAAAAAGGGGCACCATAGAAATATGCTGCCCAATATTAAAACTGCCCTGGTAACCTTCAGATGAGGGAGAAGAAAAGCCACCACTCTCCAATTCCATCCTCCTTATTGTAATCTGGAGCTCTCTATCCTTCTCCTTCCCCTCTTTTCTCTCCTCTCTGTCTCTCTCCTCTCTTCTCTCCTCTCTGTCTCTCTCCTCTCTTCTCTCCTCTTTTCTCTCCAATCTGTCTCTCTCCTCCCTTCTCTCTTCCCTGTCACGCATAGCAGCTCTCTCCTCTGAAACAGAGGCACGACCTGAGTGTACAGAATTATCACTGTCAATCTCTTCAGCCTTGGCACCGCTACCCCTCCATTCCTGTATAGCACCACCTGTTCCCTCACTGGACTCACCAGACGCCTCGTCATGCGTGACGTCCCCCGAGTCATTTCCCCCGGCTATGGGCGAACTTAATATCTCCCTATCTACCAACCCAGCGAGCACAATTGCTTTCACCTCCTCTTTACTCTTTGAACTTTGGACCGTAATGCCATAATGCTTGGCGACCCCACACAATTCAGCTTTCGTGCAGACATCAATCTGATCCCTCGTAGGATCCGCCACAAACAAATCCAAAGTAAAAGCCGTCCCAGCCATAGTCCCTACAGAATATGACTACACCACAAATAACCTACGCAAAATAACACAATAATAATAAACTAATCACAGGTGCGAAGAAAATAGCCCCTCACCTACTCCACAATATCCGTGCGTAACACATTTAATCATTACATTCCGCAGTATACAATTCAACCACTCTGATTTACTGCCCACATCTACCATTTACGAAAACAATAAATGCTGGTCTAACCATCTACCTAGGATCACCTACGTCACTCTAGCATACCCCAGCTAAACTACTCCCCTGCCGGGATGAGGCTACACATATCTTCAGTCGCTTACCGATTTCATTGCGCGCTCCACCGGAATTACGACGCGTGCCCCCCACCCGCTAACCAAGTAGGCGATCCCCCTGTTACCTATGTGGCAGAAAAAACAGATTAGTTCAAGAGTGTCACATACAACAATGGTTTACATCAATCAAACTGTGTAGCACGGACAATGGAACCACACTAACTTACCAATCAGAAAACGCTATCTTATCTTACCTGACATGCTTCAATCGACAAGTCACCCCGTTATTTTACCAACAAGGAACCATACAATTGCGCAAACTAACGAGCCCCCATGTCATGTACGAAGGTCTAAGAATAACAACGGGAGGGCGGCACATGAGCAAAAGCAGCCTCTCTCAGTAAATGTATTTAAATCAAGGTCCCAGGTATAGGTAAAAGAAGACACAACACAAGACGTTTTCCAAATAGTAAATTATATATTTATGGTGATAGGGATTTAAACCTCCACCATAATGCAAGAAAAAGGGGAAAAGGTAGGGGAGGACAAACAATACATACATGTAAACAAACAAACACTTAATAGCCAATACAACCACGTGCCCATCATAGGACACCACAGCTATGGGGTTTAATCCACACTCAATGCGATAAATGGCACCCAGCCACACAGTGTTGTCTCAGGTAACAGATAGGCGAGACGGCAGCCTCCTCACTCCACCCTGAAACGTGGCAGTCACTTCCATCAATGAGGGCCCCGTGTGTGTATCATCTTCCAGATTATATCCACTCATCCAACTAACTGCCCACAGGTGTAATCAAGCAGGTGCAATCAGCTCAATCAGGAGGATGAGTGGTCTCTGGGAAAAAGAGAGAAGAAACAGAATTAAAGATGACACATCACACAACCAAGAACAACATAACCCATACTCATGATACTAATCTGATGTTCACATGGTCTTCCAAAATACAGTAATAATGATAATGACCAACCCACGTACGTCACACTGGGGACAAGTGATATCCCCAGTTCAAAAGTTAGGCGATACTGCCACCTGTTGAGATTTGATCGTCATTGCAATTCCAATGTAGGGAGATGAGCCAGGGAGACCTAGGGAGCTCTGGCTGAGTGTTTAGAACGGGGAACAAAGGAAAAAAATCAAAGGATCTAAAAAAAAAAGATATCAAGCGTTGGCGGCGAAACACAAGATATTACATTTTGGCGCCCAATGAGTTAACTGGGGGGACACTGAACAATCAAATTGAAAAATATATTTTTGGCTGTTTTATTATTATTATTGTTATGAAACAAATTATAAAAAAAATTATGCAGCCTGTAGAATAATTATTTTTTATGTTCTGGCAACATATTTTGGCTAAATATGCCTGGTTTTATAAATATGTATTGATAACAATTGTGCCGTAATTTAATTTTCTAATAAATATGCATGATCAAGTTCAACAATGTGTGCTTTTATTGTGATATTCCTTAATTCCACGTTGAAATTACGCAATACATTAAGTGTGGAGTCGCTAAAAAAAATCCTAAATAAAATGGGGTCGTGATATAAAAAAGTTTGAGAACCCCTGCTGTAGATGATTACGAGCCAACCACTTATAGTGCTATTTAGCATCCTTTTTATTTGTAGAAAAGCATACCCCTTTCCCTCCTGCTAAGTCAGGTGTGTTCTTTTTACGCAGCCTGTAGAATAATAGGCTGCCCATAAGATTTTGTTGTTCTCTGACAATAACGTTTAATATAATATTATATAATCGTATATTTGTGTGAACAAAATCAGCCTTATAGAGCCAAAAGAGTTTAAGCATGATACGTATAAGCGTCGAAAACGAATGTTTAAAAAATTCTCACGTCTCGTCTTCTAATGAATTATTCATAGATAAGAATGATAAATAGTCTGAATATGAAATGCGTGGGCTGTTTTCCATGATGAAGGACGAGCAGATACACCTGGTTCCAATAATGTAGTTTTCCTGTTCGTTACACTGACATGGCCATCATGTCCGCCTTCAAAAGATACTTATTGTAATTTGTTTCTTTCCTAATAATAATATTTGGAACAGTGTGTGTCTGGAGAACAAAAGCATTGCGATGCACGTTTTTATTCAATATCTCTGTTTACCACGGGTGTAAAAAGTACCCCGAAATTATACGTACATGTAAGTGAAAGTATGGGTACCGTCTCAAAATCGTACTCAAGTAAAAGTCAGAGTATCTGGCTAAAAACATACTTTAGTAAAAGTTTAAAAGGTTCTACTTTTAAATGTACTAAAAAGTCAAAGTAAAAACTTGTTTTTATTGCAAGTACCAGGGGTCCCAAACTCATTCAGAATTTTTTAAGGCAGAATTTGTATGGGATCGGGGGAGGCAAAGGAGACACTTCATTCTATAAGAATCAGTGTTGACTGCGGCCAAAGAGAACATTTCATGGAGATAGGGCCATGGGTGCTCGTCTTGTCTGTCCACGCCAACCACTTCGTCCTCTTCATCACTCGTACTATCGTTTGTGTCCATATTCTGTAGCTTGTCACTCTGACTGTCTATTCTTCAGATAGCAGGATAGCAGAATCAAAGATCCACGCTTTCTAGTCTTGCACAAGGACCAATCAGCATGGGTATGGGCGGGTTAATTTTCCATTGATGGGGATTTGATTGGCTGTTTTTAAATAAAGTGCGGCCGCAGGATTAATAACGTTAACGTTAGTTCGGCCAGAGAAACAAATATACTAATTATAATTGTTGGACCTGCGAGATTTGTACTTTGTACTTTGTAGGTCTGCATTTTAAATGTAAGGAGTAAAAAGTATGTTTTTTTTCTCTGAAATTGTATTGAGTAAAAGTACAAGTATACAAACCTAATAATACTTGAGTAAAGTACAAATCCCCAAAAACAGTACTTAAGTATTGTAACAAAGTACAATTACTCAAGTACTTTACACCCCTGCCGTTTACTAGTAACTGCATTTGAATTGGTCATACCAAGACAACTCATGACAACTTTTGAACAGATAGATTATAGCTAGAAATCAGATTCCTGGAATTGGCATAAGTAAAGGCTGTTCTTGGTGCAGTGTCCATCTCGTTATCTGTGCTTTCCTGAATCCGTGCTCATCTCTAGCTATAGAGATGACCTCGCAGCTATATACACTTGATTGATTTGGTTGATTGGACATTTTATTAACTGATTGCAGAATGGGTACAATTACAGTATGGCTCAATACACACAATTGTTAAGTGGATGCAGACCAGAGAAAGACTTCCGTCTTGTTTATATCAGGGTCCCCCATTTTCAATTCATCATAACATTTATGACATACAAGATATACAAATATACTGTACTGTTTATTTACAGACAGAGTTTCTAAAAGAGAATATATACATTTGAGGGGGAGGAAACTGTACATTGGGGGGGGGGGTTAGACATTTACCGGGGCCAGTTTAGAATTGCGGCCTCCCGTAGGTGCTCTTTTAGAGTGGTTTTGAAGGTGGGTAGGGATTCACATTATTTTACAGCTGTGGGTAGGGCGTTCCACATTGTTGTGGCATAATTGCGAAATGTGTTTAGTCCCTTGTTTGAGCCGAATCTGGGTTGAACGTGATTTGTGGAGCTCCCTCTGGTGAGCTATAGAGGCATCATAGGAAACTGCAGATTGACTCTGTTCAGAGCAAACTGGAGGGACTCAAGGGATCTGCTCTGTCCTGTTCTGCTCAGTCATCACTTGGAAAATGAATACTACCGTTTTTCACAATTGCTTAAACACATTTCCTGATAGACTGCCTCACTTTCTCAAAACCCTAAACACAAATCTCAAAACTCACACACAAAATGCTAAAACATTTAATTCTATATATTTTTTTGGGCTTTCTGTATTTTTCACCCATCCCAATTTAGTCGTTATGCCAATTAACTTCCTGGTCATTGCACGCATTGCCCCACTGTCGGCCTGGGGAGGGTGTAGAACTACCACATGCTTCCTCTGATGCATGTGGAGTCGCCAGCCGCTTCTTTTCACCTGACAGCAAGGAGTTTCACTGGGGGAACGTAACGCGTGCAGAGGTTCACGCTATTTCACCAAGATCCCCTCCCTGCTGAACAAACGCCCCGACCGACCAGCAGTGTTAATTTCGTCAGCTATTTTTAATTTTTGTTTTAGTCTTAGTCATGTGTCAAATGCTCTTTTTCGTTTTCATCATATTAGTCACCTTTATAAATTTTTCGTTTTGTCAAGTTTTAGTCAACTACAGGTCTGAGCATTTTAGTCTTAGTCTTTTTCGTTTAGTCTCGATTTAGTATTTTTTGTTGAATCTCGCCACTCAGTTACAGCCTCATAAATTGGTGTGAGCTTTTCTAAACAAAAACAAGCTAATGTTAGTGCTAGTTGGTTAGACTTATGTTAGTAAGCTATCTAAGCTATTTAATGTGTTCTATGTTTTATTGATGCTGACGTTATTAGGTGGAGTTGCAGGGCGCGCGCCTGTGACAGGTCCGTTGTTGTGTTGTGGAGTGGAAAGAGGAAGAAGGTGAATAAAACCCTTATGTTGATGATCAGATATCAATTCTCCCGTGATTACATTTTTCTATAGTTTGAAAGTATAGGCAGACTATTCCTCTGTTACATTGGTGGCAGTGGTGGGATTGTTTCCTGCATTAGTGTCCAGCGTGAGAAGTAAAGGGAATGCGAGAATGAATTAGAGATGATTTGACAGCTAGCTAGTTGCTAATGCTAACAGTAATGTAGCAGTTAGTTTCAATGTATAGTTAGACAGCATTTGCCATTGGACAGTAAGAAGTGGAAACGGCTCTTGACTTCAGTTTGGTGATCAACATAACGGTTTTATTCACCTTCTTCCTCTTTCCACTCCACAACACAACAACGGACCTGTCACAGGTTTCACACATTTCTCCTCGGGCTAAGCGGGCTCCCCTTCTTCTCCTCTTTCACTTTCAACAATACATTCTGCCAAGTCCAAGCCCACTGCATACAAGACCACGATTGTTCCATTAAACCCATGCAGTGTGCAGTTACTGCTATCTAGAATGCTGGCTAAGAACAAATAATGCGAGTGAGGAAATAAATCAAAGTGATTGCACTGCATACCGGAAACGGAAATGCTGCACTAATAATAACATGAATTATTCTAAAAGTTATAATTATTTCGTCTTAAAATGAAGAGAGATTTCAGCAAGATTTTATTTTGCAAACTACATTTTGTGTCGTCGTTTGGAGTCAACAACATTGCATTAATTATTTAGTCACATGATCTACATTAACGTGACGTCTCGTTGTCGTCAGGGGAAAAAGCTTTGTTGACGACCACATTTATTCATCATTTTCGTTGACTAAATTAACACTGCCGACCAGTAGGAGTTGTAGTTTACAACGACCAGGACACATAACCCACCGGCTTCCAACCCGCTAACACTGCTAATTGTGTTAGTAGGGACGACTGACCAAGCCGGAGGTACCGCTGACAGCTGGATTCGATCCCAGAGTCTCTGCGGTAGTAGGCGAGTGCTTAGTCCACTGCGCTATGAGTAGACATTTCTAAGCACCCATTGAACACTGGTGTGCAGAATGGAAAACACTATATGAATGCTTTATCAGTTGAATTTAGCATGTTCAGTGTTACACTTTCACCTGGATGTTGGATGTAAAATATTACCATATAATGTTTTTTGTTTTTTTATGTAAAACAACACACACTATTTGACAGTATTTGTATCGAAAATGTGCAGTCTACTATAAATCACAGCTAACAGGATGAAAACTGGATACATTTTCTTACAATTTGGTTTTAATTTTCAGAATTAATAGAAAATAGGCAAGAAATAAAACAAAACAACTAACAACTTTATCCTCATAGAATTGCATTGGAGAACATGGTCCAGTGTGGCTAAACTCATTGGAATAAGTGCACAACAGCCTTTGGAGTTTAGAAATGTGATTGGCAGTGTGTTCTGTGTGAACACCAAGAGAGGGAATTCAGGAAGAGTGTGCAAGATATAGAGAATTGTGTGTATAGTGTTGTGCTTCTCATTGAAGGAATTAATAGTGTGGAGTTAACATAGAGTCACAGCAATCAAGATAGTGTAAATGGTTCAAACGTTGGAATAAATCACAGCAATCCAGATAGTGTACAAATCAAATCAAATCAAATCAAATTTATTTATAGGGCCCGACAACACACGTTAATGTCCCCATGGGCCGTACAGGTCTTCTTTAAACAAGTCAAGAAGACAACATAACAATAAGTCAAGAACAGAACAAGAACACCATAGGGTCCAAACATTTTTTAGATGAATGCAAATAAATGAAAGAATGCAAGCACTCCCAGACATACCCCACGCGAAGGTAAGGAAAAACTCACTAAAACCTAACAATAGGGGAAAAAAAAAAGCTCCACAGGCAATGTGGAGGAGAGAAACCTTAGAAGGGCCGTTCAAGGGGGGATCTCCCTTCTTAGATGTCGGTGATAGTAGTGTTGCAGACGGACAGTTGGTAAGCATGCACTCATGTGTGTGGTGAAACACAGATGAGTGCATGCAATAGCAACTGTACATTTTGAAAAATTAAAGATAGAGCTAATAGCGATAGCAATTGAACATTTTGAAAGATTAAAGATAGAGTTGATAGCGGATCTATTTGAAGCACAGGGGCAGCGCAAGAGGGTCACGTCCTCCCCGTCTTAGTCACGGGACATTCAACACTCCGGTCGTTGCTCAGGGACAGCCGGAGACAGGGGGAAGGGGGGTGGCGCAGAGAGGGTCGCGAACTCCCCGACATCATCGCGGGACATCCGGCACTCCGGTCACCACTACGAGACCTCCGAAGACAGGGGGGCACGCAGAGGGGGTCGCAATCTCCCGGCCTTCGTCACGGGACATCCAACACTCCGGTCAACACTCCAGGACAGCAGGTCATAGGAAGACAGGGAGACGGGACAGGCGTTAGACAGCTCATGAGATTGTAGTAGGCGGACATAGCAATAGATACAAGTGGTAGGCATATATGTGAATGGAGTAGATATATGAAGTAAGCGTATTATGTGAATAGAATAGAAGTACTTAACCCAGCAATGAAACCGCGTTGACTGTTAATCTGTTAACAGTCTGTTAATCAGTTGACAGGACCACGGACAGACGGCGGTGAATAACTGATCCAATGCCTCGGAGGTGCATGTAGAGCAGTCACTACAAGCTTGGCCAAGACCCCGAGGCATCCATCACCTTGGTCAGCGCCAGGAGACGGGTACTCAGAGAGAAGGGGGAGGGAGGGGGGGGGGGGGGGAGAGGGGGGGGGGGGGGGGAGAGTTAGAGAGTTCCCATGTTTGTGGTGCTGCAAAGGAGCAGACATGTAGTACCCTGTAGTGTCATGTAGTACCCCGTAGTGCCATGTAGTACCCTATAGTACCCCATAGTGCCATGTAGTACCCCGTAGTATCCTGTAGTACCCTGTAGTGCCATGTAGTACCCTGTGGTGCCTTGTAGTTCCATGTAGTGCCATGTAGAGCTGTGTAAGCCATGTAGTACCCTGTAATGCCATGCAGTACCAAGTAGTACTCTGTGGTACCATGTAGTACCCTGTACCCTAACTAAACTACCCTATAGTAAACTACCCAGTGGTACCATGTAGTACCCTGTACCATAACTAAACTACACAGATTAATCTAAAGGTCAGTCCCCGACCAGGTGAGATCAAGGTAGGTTGAAGGAGAGAGAGAAAAGATGAGTCTTAAGCAGGGATTTAAAAGCTTCGACAGAGCAGGCGCCCCTGATGACGGCAGGTAATTTGTTCCACAGGTAGGGAGCGCGGTAGACAAAGGCTCTGTGGCCGGCGGATTTCTTTTTAACCCTAGGGGTCGATAGAAGCCCCGCATTTTGTGAGCGCAGAGCACGAGCGGGCGAGTATCGGGAGATGAGATCAGATAGATAGAGCGGTGCAAGCCCATTTAAAATTTTGTAGGTGAGGAGTAGCACTTTAAAGTCAGAGCAGGCTTGGATAGGAAGCCAATGTAGGGCGGACAAAACTGGTGTGATGTGATAAAATTTTCTAGTTCTAGTTAGTATCCGTGCAGCCGCATTTTGCACGAGTTGAAGATTTTTGATGCTTGAATTAGGTAAGCCTGAAAAAAGTGCATTACAGTAGTCCAGACGTGATGAGACAAAAGCATGAATCAGGGTTTCAGCATCAGCCAGAGTTAAAATGGGGCGTATTTTTGCGATATTACGAAGATGGAAGAATGCAATTTTGGTGACGTTTTTTATATGTGCATTAAATGAGAGGGAGGAATCAAAAATGACTCCGAGGTTTTTTATGGTGGAGCTCTGGGATACATGACAGGTATCAAAGTTGAGGGAGATGTCCTGAAACAGGCCTCTGTGGTTTGGGGGGCCAACAATTAACATCTCAGTTTTATCTGCATTAAGGAGTAGAAAGTTTTGCGACATCCATTTTTTGACGGCAAGCAAGCAGGCCTCAAGGTTTTGTAGTTGGGAGGAATCATTTGGCTTAATAGGTATATATAATTGGGTGTCATCAGCGTAAAAATGAAAGTTTATGCCAAATTTGCGTACGATATCGCCGAGGGGTAGCATGTAAATCGAAAATAGCAAAGGGCCCAGGACAGAGCCTTGTGGGACACCACATTGCACTGGGAGGATCTCAGATGTTAAATCATTATAGACCACGCAGTGTGTTCTATCAGTTAAATAGGATTTAAACCAAGCTAGTGCGAGACCCCGAATGCCAACATGGTTCTCAAGCCGACCTAGAAGAATCGAGTGATCGATAGTGTCAAAGGCTGCACTGAGATCAAGTAATAAGAGCACAGAGGTGAGGTTTGAGTCAAGAGAGAGCAGTAAGTCATTTGTGACTTTGGTAACCGCCGTTTCGGTGGAGTGTAAGGCTCTAAAGCCAGATTGAAATGATTCATTAAGATTATTGTTTGATAAATGGTCAGTAAGTTGCGTTGCGACGATCCGTTCTAACACTTTGGATAGGAATGGGAGATTGGAGATAGGTCTGTAATTTTTCAAGATTAGAGGGTCGAGGTTCGGTTTTTTAAGTAATGGTTTAATGACGGCTGATTTAAAGGCCAGGGGCACCACGCCAGTAGACAAAGAGGTGTTGAAGATATTGAGTAGGGCAGGGCCTAGAGTTGGGAAGAGTTTTTTGATGAGAGTTGCTGGGAGAGGGTCAAACAGACAGGTTGAAGGTTTAGCCGCGCCAACCAGTTTAGAGAGGGCACTAAGTGAGACGTTTTCAAGGCAGCATAGCGTATGACTGGAATCAAAGTCAGGGGGAATGCCCGTCAAAGGTTGGGAGGGACTCTGATTGTTGAGTAAAGCAACAATTTCATCTCTAATGAGGTCAATTTTCTTGGTAAAAAATTTCATGAATTCGTTAGCCGAGAACGCATGGTTTAGGGCACTTGGTTGTTTCTGCGTAAGTTTTGCAACTGTGTCAAACAGAAACTTTGAGTTGTTTTTGTTTTCATTTATGAGCCTGGAAAAATAAGAGGTTTTGGCAAGTGAGAGTGCCTTTTTGTAGTTACGTAAACTATCATTCCAGGCGAGGCGGAATAATAACATGAATTATTCTAAAAGTTATAATTATTTCGTCTTAAAATGAAGAGAGATTTCAGCAAGATTTTATTTTGCAAACTACATTTTGTGTCGTCGTTTGGAGTCAACAACATTGCATTAATTATTTAGTCACATGATCTACATTAACGTGACGTCTCGTTGTCGTCAGGGGAAAAAGCTTTGTTGACGACCACATTTATTCATCATTTTCGTTGACTAAATTAACACTGCCGACCAGTAGGAGTTGTAGTTTACAACGACCAGGACACATAACCCACCGGCTTCCAACCCGCTAACACTGCTAATTGTGTTAGTAGGGACGACTGACCAAGCCGGAGGTACCGCTGACAGCTGGATTCGATCCCAGAGTCTCTGCGGTAGTAGGCGAGTGCTTAGTCCACTGCGCTATGAGTAGACATTTCTAAGCACCCATTGAACACTGGTGTGCAGAATGGAAAACACTATATGAATGCTTTATCAGTTGAATTTAGCATGTTCAGTCTGGATGTTGGATGTAAAATATTACCATATAATGTTTTTTGTTTTTTTATGTAAAACAACACACACTATTTGACAGTATTTGTATCGAAAATGTGCAGTCTACTATAAATCACAGCTAACAGGATGAAAACTGGATACATTTTCTTACAATTTGGTTTTAATTTTCAGAATTAATAGAAAATAGGCAAGAAATAAAACAAAACAACTAACAACTTTATCCTCATAGAATTGCATTGGAGAACATGGTCCAGTGTGGCTAAACTCACTGTTGCCAACATTTGGAATAAGTGCACAACAGCCTTTGGAGTTTAGAAATGTGATTGGCAGTGTGTTCTGTGTGAACACCAAGAGAGGGAATTCAGGGAGAGTGTGCAAGATATAGAGAATTGTGTGTATAGTGTTGTGCTTCTCATTGAAGGAATTAATAGTGTGGAGTTAACATAGAGTCACAGCAAATAAACTAGACACAGAATAAATCACAGCAATCAAGATAGTGTAAATGGTTCAAACGTTGGAATAAATCACAGCAATCCAGATAGTGTACAAATCAAATCAAATCAAATCAAATTTATTTATAGGGCCCGACAACACACGTTAATGTCCCCATGGGCCGTACAGGTCTTCTTTAAACAAGTCAAGAAGACAACATAACAATAAGTCAAGAACAGAACAAGAACACCATAGGGTCCAAACATTTTTTAGATGAATGCAAATAAATGAAAGAATGCAAGCACTCCCAGACATACCCCACGCGAAGGTAAGGAAAAACTCACTAAAACCTAACAATAGGGGGGAAAAAAAAGCTCCACAGGCAATGTGGAGGAGAGAAACCTTAGAAGGGCCGTTCAAGGGGGGATCTCCCTTCTTAGATGTCGGTGATAGTAGTGTTGCAGACGGACAGTTGGTAAGCATGCACTCATGTGTGTGGTGAAACACAGATGAGTGCATCCAATAGCAACTGTACATTTTGAAAAATTAAAGATAGAGCTAATAGCGATAGCAATTGAACATTTTGAAAGATTAAAGATAGAGTTGATAGCGGATCTATTTGAAGCACAGGGGCAGCGCAAGAGGGTCACGTCCTCCCCGTCTTAGTCACGGGACATTCAACACTCCGGTCGTTGCTCAGGGACAGCCGGAGACAGGGGGAAGGGGGGTGGCGCAGAGAGGGTCGCGAACTCCCCGACATCATCGCGGGACATCCGGCACTCCGGTCACCACTACGAGACCTCCGAAGACAGGGGGGCACGCAGAGGGGGTCGCAATCTCCCGGCCTTCGTCACGGGACGTCCAACACTCCGGTCAACACTCCAGGACAGCAGGTCATAGGAAGACAGGGAGACGGGACAGGCGTTAGACAGCTCATGAGATTGTAGTAGGCGGACATAGCAATAGATACAAGTGGTAGGCATATATGTGAATGGAGTAGATATATGAAGTAAGCGTATTATGTGAATAGAATAGAAGTACTTAACCCAGCAATGAAACCGCGTTGACTGTTAATCTGTTAACAGTCTGTTAATCAGTTGACAGGACCACGGACAGACGGCGGTGAATAACTGATCCAATGCCTCGGAGGTGCATGTAGAGCAGTCACTACAAGCTTGGCCAAGACCCCGAGGCATCCATCACCTTGGTCAGCGCCAGGAGACGGGTACTCAGAGAGAAGGGGGAGGGAGGGGGGGGGGGGGGGAGAGGGGGGGGGGGGGGGAAGAGTTAGAGAGTTCCCATGTTTGTGGTGCTGCAAAGGAGCAGACATGTAGTACCCTGTAGTGTCATGTAGTACCCCGTAGTGCCATGTAGTACCCTATAGTACCCCATAGTGCCATGTAGTACCCCGTAGTATCCTGTAGTACCCTGTAGTGCCATGTAGTACCCTGTGGTGCCTTGTAGTTCCATGTAGTGCCATGTAGAGCTGTGTAAGCCATGTAGTACCCTGTAATGCCATGCAGTACCAAGTAGTACTCTGTGGTACCATGTAGTACCCTGTACCCTAACTAAACTACCCTATAGTAAACTACCCAGTGGTACCATGTAGTACCCTGTACCATAACTAAACTACACAGATTAATCTAAAGGTCAGTCCCCGACCAGGTGAGATCAAGGTAGGTTGAAGGAGAGAGAGAAAAGATGAGTCTTAAGCAGGGATTTAAAAGCTTCGACAGAGCAGGCGCCCCTGATGACGGCAGGTAATTTGTTCCACAGGTAGGGAGCGCGGTAGACAAAGGCTCTGTGGCCGGCGGATTTCTTTTTAACCCTAGGGGTCGATAGAAGCCCCGCATTTTGTGAGCGCAGAGCACGAGCGGGCGAGTATCGGGAGATGAGATCAGATAGATAGAGCGGTGCAAGCCCATTTAAAATTTTGTAGGTGAGGAGTAGCACTTTAAAGTCAGAGCGGGCTTGGATAGGAAGCCAATGTAGGGCGGACAAAACTGGTGTGATGTGATCAAATTTTCTAGTTCTAGTTAGTATCCGTGCAGCCGCATTTTGCACGAGTTGAAGATTTTTGATGCTTGAATTAGGTAAGCCTGAAAAAAGTGCATTACAGTAGTCCAGACGTGATGAGACAAAAGCATGAATCAGGGTTTCAGCATCAGCCAGAGTTAAAATGGGGCGTATTTTTGCGATATTACGAAGATGGAAGAATGCAATTTTGGTGACGTTTTTTATATGTGCATTAAATGAGAGGGAGGAATCAAAAATGACTCCGAGGTTTTTTATGGTGGAGCTCTGGGATACATGACAGGTATCAAAGTTGAGGGAGATGTCCTGAAACAGGCCTCTGTGGTTTGGGGGGCCAACAATTAACATCTCAGTTTTATCTGCATTAAGGAGTAGAAAGTTTTGCGACATCCATTTTTTGACGGCAAGCAAGCAGGCCTCAAGGTTTTGTAGTTGGGAGGAATCATTTGGCTTAATAGGTATATATAATTGGGTGTCATCAGCGTAAAAATGAAAGTTTATGCCAAATTTGCGTACGATATCGCCGAGGGGTAGCATGTAAATCGAAAATAGCAAAGGGCCCAGGACAGAGCCTTGTGGGACACCACATTGCACTGGGAGGGTCTCAGATGTTAAATCATTATAGACCACGCAGTGTGTTCTATCAGTTAAATAGGATTTAAACCAAGCTAGTGCGAGACCCCGAATGCCAACATTGTTCTCAAGCCGACCTAGAAGAATCGAGTGATCGATAGTGTCAAAGGCTGCACTGAGATCAAGTAATAAGAGCACAGAGGTGAGGTTTGAGTCAAGAGAGAGCAGTAAGTCATTTGTGACTTTGGTAACCGCCGTTTCGGTGGAGTGTAAGGCTCTAAAGCCAGATTGAAATGATTCATTAAGATTATTGTTTGATAAATGGTCAGTAAGTTGCGTTGCGACGATCCGTTCTAACACTTTGGATAGGAATGGGAGATTGGAGATAGGTCTGTAATTTTTCAAGATTAGAGGGTCGAGGTTCGGTTTTTTAAGTAATGGTTTAATGACGGCTGATTTAAAGGCCAGGGGCACCACGCCAGTAGACAAAGAGGTGTTGAAGATATTGAGTAGGGCAGGGCCTAGAGTTGGGAAGAGTTTTTTGATGAGAGTTGCTGGGAGAGGGTCAAACAGACAGGTTGAAGGTTTAGCCGCGCCAACCAGTTTAGAGAGGGCACTAAGTGAGACGTTTTCAAGGCAGCATAGCGTATGACTGGAATCAAAGTCAGGGGGAATGCCCGTCAAAGGTTGGGAGGGACTCTGATTGTTGAGTAAAGCAACAATTTCATCTCTAATGAGGTCAATTTTCTTGGTAAAAAATGTCATGAATTCGTTAGCCGAGAACGCATGGTTTAGGGCACTTGGTTGTTTCTGCGTAAGTTTTGCAACTGTGTCAAACAGAAACTTTGAGTTGTTTTTGTTTTCATTTATGAGCCTGGAAAAATAAGAGGTTTTGGCAAGTGAGAGTGCCTTTTTGTAGTTACGTAAACTATCATTCCAGGCGAGGCGGAATAATAACATGAATTATTCTAAAAGTTATAATTATTTCGTCTTAAAATGAAGAGAGATTTCAGCAAGATTTTATTTTGCAAACTACATTTTGTGTCGTCGTTTGGAGTCAACAACATTGCATTAATTATTTAGTCACATGGGCCCTGTTTCATGTACGTGGTTCAACTAAGTCGATCAACATGTCCATTATCCAGCTTCAGTTAACCCGATGTTCAAAGCCGGGATTTTCCTGTTTCACAAAGGAGGATTCAGTCTCGTTAACTCAAGCCAGACTTGAGAGTCAGGCTCAAGTCAGGCTAGATGCGCGCTCCCGTTTTAGGTGGAAAGCCAGCACGTATCGATGGCAGAGACCCTGATTCTCAACGGCATTGATTGATTAATTGATTTAAGACTTTATTGACAGATTGCAATAGGCTCAATCGCCTCGCCGACAAGTTAAATGCGTTATCTATAGGCTAATTCTAAGTCCCTCATTACCTCAATCAATCAGATTATATTTCTTTAAACTTGCCTGCTGGATTGAATAATCAAATGAGATCTTGCTAGCGAAAATTATTAGTTAACTGTTATACAGAATTACGATACGGCTCTCTTACCCATTGATTGATGTATAGTCAATGATTTACTTATCTTCTCTGTGGTGTAACGGGTTCTTCTTTTGACTTTCACACGGACGACCGGGGTTCAAGGCCCTAGTCTTTTCCTTCTTTTTGCAATATAGGAATAATTCAATTTGGTGCACGTTGAGAGCTATATAAAGAATGACATCCTCAATGCATGTAGATTTATAATATTTTAACTTAAAACCAGGCTACTTTGGCGTATAATCATTAATATTATATTCAAAAAAATCATATTGGAAACACAGGGATTTGAACCCCGGTCGCTGAATTGGCAGGCATGAGCACTACCGCTGGGCCACTGGGCCAGATGGGATAAATTCATTGTTTATACATTAATGAACGAGAGACCCGTGTTTAGAATATCCGTTGTTTTGAATGAAGTTTATCTCTTTATCCTCATTCATTAATGTGACGTCAACGGCTCATTCAATTTCTCAAATCCGTCAAACAGCGCATCTCATCAGACATCTTAATCCCAGTTACAATTAAAATAACCACATCATGTGTACATCGCACGAGCGAGCGCCACCGTCGCCAGGGTATATATAACGTGCATTATTTAGGACAAAGTGAATTTAATATCAGCATTTTGGGTCTATTTTACATTTCAAAAGCCCCCTCTGGAAGAATGGAGCACAAAAACGTAATTCAGAATGGTATAATGCAGATCGTAGACTGTGGGAATAGTTTCAGGAAACGGGCTGTCACTTCTTTGCGGGGGCGTGGCGATAGTTCAGGCTAACTTGAACTTGAACAATGCTTTCGAGCAGGCTCAAACTTTTGGATATGTTGTCATGGTGATTTGGGAAATCCAGGTACATGAAATCGGAAAGTCAGGCTAACCCAGTTATCCAGCTAAAGTTATCCGGCTAACTCGGTTATCCCGGTACATGGAACGGGGCCATGATCTACATTAACGTGACGTCTCGTTGTCGTCAGGGGAAAAAGCTTTGTTGACGACCACATTTATTCATCATTTTCGTTGACTAAATTAACACTGCCGACCAGTAGGAGTTGTAGTTTACAACGACCAGGACACATAACCCACCGGCTTCCAACCCGCTAACACTGCTAATTGTGTTAGTAGGGACGACTGACCAAGCCGGAGGTACCGCTGACAGCTGGATTCGATCCCAGAGTCTCTGCGGTAGTAGGCGAGTGCTTAGTCCACTGCGCTATGAGTAGACATTTCTAAGCACCCATTGAACACTGGTGTGCAGAATGGAAAACACTATATGAATGCTTTATCAGTTGAATTTAGCATGTTCAGTGTTACACTTTCACCTGGATGTTGGATGTAAAATATTACCATATAATGTTTTTTGTTTTTTTATGTAAAACAACACACACTATTTGACAGTATTTGTATCGAAAATGTGCAGTCTACTATAAATCACAGCTAACAGGATGAAAACTGGATACATTTTCTTACAATTTGGTTTTAATTTTCAGAATTAATAGAAAATAGGCAAGAAATAAAACAAAACAACTAACAACTTTATCCTCATAGAATTGCATTGGAGAACATGGTCCAGTGTGGCTAAACTCACAGTTGCCAACATTTGGAATAAGTGCACAACAGCCTTTGGAGTTTAGAAATGTGATTGGCAGTGTGTTCTGTGTGAACACCAAGAGAGGGAATTCAGGAAGAGTGTGCAAGATATAGAGAATTGTGTGTATAGTGTTGTGCTTCTCATTGAAGGAATTAATAGTGTGGAGTTAACATAGAGTCACAGCAAATAAACTAGACACAGAATAAATCACAGCAATCAAGATAGTGTAAATGGTTCAAACGTTGGAATAAATCACAGCAATCCAGATAGTGTACACATTAACTCCTCAAAAGTCCACCCCATGACATGTTCATTGTGTTCCACATTTGCTGACTGTGGGTATTATTTTGCATCACATGAGCTTCAATGTGCACATTTGATCAGAGTTTTTTGCAAATGTGTTTTAGCAAGACAAAATGTATTTAGAGTTATGAGAAAAGTTGAGTTTTGTGAATTGTGTCTACAGGTGAAATGTGTTTATGGTTTTCGCAAATGGTGGATAGCTTTATTAATGTGTTTAGGGAACTTGGGTTAGTGCAGTGGTTCTCAAACTTTTTACACCAAGTACCACCTGAGAACGTAGCTGGCTCTCCAAGTACCACCATATGACCGGTGTTAAAATACAGTCTATTCAGCTATGCACAGTTCACGCAGGAGGCAAATGTATTCCTAATACCATTATTTATTGTTAACTTTTGTCAGACACAGCCACAATATACAAAGGGATAGCACTAGAACTAGCAAACTCTTCCACACAACTCATACAATGCAAGGGGCATTGAGAACATAATAACTAACATTCTCACATAGCAAGTGATAAAATTAAGAACAACTGTATTTCAGCAAATGTACTTAATTCTCTCTCTCTCTATCTCTCTCTCTCTCTCACAGCAAGCAATTGTCCTTCATTCTCTCACACTCACACACACACACACACACACACACACACAATTATTTTGTTACAAAAACTTAATTTCCTGAATTCTGGTGCAGGCATTTTTGAATGTTTACCCTTTAAATGCCAGTGTTTGTGATGGGCATCACAAATTATTGTAAAAAATAAAAGAAAACACATATTCAATACATTTTTGAAAATGTACCCTTTAAATGCCAGTTTGTGTGATGGCATCACAAATTATTGTTAAAAAAAACACACATAAAGTTAAATATTTTCAATATATCAAATGCAAAGTACATTTTTCTGGCGGGGGGTTATTACAGGCTAGGCATGTGTCAATGATTAGCAACAACACAGATTTTGATGGATTTTTTGTAATGTCAGATTTAACACCAACTCTTTTCAGAAAAGTGGAAGTATTTCATTTTTTATCTGACATTACAAAAAATCTAAAAAAAATAAATGGTTATGATCAGGGCTGAAGTTGAATTAAAGATGTATGACTGTTTAGACTGCATTACTCTCTGTCACAGTGATCTCCTGGTTGTTCCCCACTTAGGTTATCTAACTATCGCACCGCCGCAACCAGAAACACTGGCCTGGCCTGCTTCTAAGTTCAGTGGCCTGACTGCAAAAAATATATATATATATATTTTTTTGTGCTTTTTTGTAAATGTTTTCAAGTACCACCAGCAGTACCACCAAGTACCACTAGTGGTACGCGTACCACAGTTTGAGAACCACTGGGTTAGTGTATTGGGTTTTGGGTTTTAGCAAATTATGAAAAACTGTAACAGGGGAATACCTCTGAAAATCAGGATTCACGAGACTACGAGCTATATATATGTGTATAGCCTATGTGTCAAAGCACATCTGACGTCCCCACCATGTGCTGGCAGGGCGACATCCGTTTATACTGGTTGAGCGATGCGTTCGCCTGCCCTAAACGATCTGCCTGTCGCTTCGCCCCACAGGAACTGTGTTTCCGCGTTGCCATGGCAGCATGTATACCTTAGGGTGGTGAAATGCATTCCAGATGGATAGGTGAAACCAAAACATGCAACAGGAACACACATACTCCCACAACACCACCTCCACACTGCTTACTTTGGATGACTGAAGACACTGATGATGTCCAGGTTTTCACAACAGTCGTGCTTTGATTTCTGGAAAGCTAGACCGCCCTCTTTTTCTTGGCTTGCTGTTACTCCTACGCTGACATGGTTGGAGTTTGTGGCTGCAAGCAAATAGGATGCGCAGTGGAGCCAGGCCCACCCACACCTGACAAACTGCCGTGATATCAATTAAAAGAACAAGACGTACGGAAAAAGGGCTGGATGTGCTGTAGTCGGGCGTCACATTACCACACTTATTCTAGAGTTATATAAGCCATTCTGCTCACCAGACCTACACACTGTCTTGGCTGAATGTTACTTAAAGAACTGAGCAGTGATGTGCAGCTTGTGAATATTCTTTTTTATTTGAACTAAACATTTATTTTAATAATAATTTCAGAATCAGAATCAGAAAGGTCTTTATTGCCAAGTAGTTTTCACATACAAGGAATTAGATTTAATCATTTTTGGTGCAACATTAACAGACAGATTTGTCTGAGTGATGTGTGAACGAGAGTGATGTGTGAATGAGAGTGATGTGTGAATGAGAGTGATGAGTGAACAAGAGTGATGTGTGAATGAGAGTGATGAGTGATGAGTGAATGAGAGTGATGAGTGAACAAGAGTGATGTGTGAATGAGAGTGATGTGTGAATGAGAGTGATGTGTGAACAAGAGTGATGTGTGAATGAGAGTGATGTGTGAATGAGAGTGATGAGTGAACAAGAGTGATGTGTGAATGAGAGTGATGAGTGATGAGTGAATGAGAGTGATGAGTGAACAAGAATGATGTGTGAATGAGAGTGATGTGTGAATGAGAGTGATGAGTGAACAAGAGTGATGTGTGAATGAGAGTGATGAGTGATGAGTGAATGAGAGTGATGAGTGAACAAGAGTGATGTGTGAATGAGAGTGATGTGTGAATGAGAGTGATGTGTGAACAAGAGTGATGTGTGAATGAGAGTGATGAGTGATGAGTGAATGAGAGTGATGAGTGAACAAGAGTGATGTGTGAATGAGAGTGATGTGTGAATGAGAGTGATGTGTGAACGAGAGTGATGTGTGAATGAGAGTGATGAGTGAATGAGAGTGATGAGTGAATGATGAGTGAATGAGACTAAGAGTGATGTGTGAACGAGACATTCAGTTAGTAAACAGTAAAGTTGAGAGACATGTCAGATCAGCTGAGCGATACTGTTGTGAAGGATCAGATTAAACCGAATATGTATATTTATTTATATATATATATTTAATTGTATTTGTATATCGTTTGATATCCCCTGTATATTCCTTGTACAATATGCATTGAATATCCCTTTAGTCTACTAAACAGCCCATAATAGTTTCATTCTACCATTGGACGAGAACCTGGCGCCAGGTTGCCATACCCCCTAGGTCCAAGTTCAATCGTGCCGCCTAACGTGTCGAGGCAAGCCCCGGTTCCGCGCAGGAATATGTCGGGCGAGGTACGAATGGTACTATTTGTTCATAGCGCATATATATATGGCGCAAGTAAAGTAGAACTTTCTTTTAGTCCAGTTCTTTACCCTCCAACAGAGTGACAGACGCAAAGCCTCCCCACGACGCACGTGCGGTGTAGTAAGGCCTACTTGGCCCAGAATAGGCATTGAGATATCGTGTAGATTAATAGTTGAATAGTCATAGTTTGGCACTATACCGTCGAGTTGGACGTATTCTATTAAGCTAATAATAGTCTATTTATGTATGGTGCATCGTTCGGTTAGAGTTCTAAAGTTATCAGTACCCCCATCGTTCCTGACGTTATCTGGACGCTTAACCAGGCTGGTCAGACCCCTAGTGGTGATTGCATCTGAGGAGCTCCGGGCCAAGAGCGACTGGACCTGTATATTGGATTACTCTACCCGGACGACGGCGAGCCTTCCACGGCTTGGATTATGCTTTGTGTGCTTTGATTATTCCATGGATAAAGGCCAACACTGCGGAGTGTTGGAATTACCCCCCGGAGAGGACTCCAGGTGAGACGGCGCTCTACACGTGAGGTCGCCTCACGTCTCTCCGTTGTGGACCGGCAGATACCGTTCCACAGAGGGTCCAGCTGTATTCGTCTGCGGTCTGAGGTTCTGTGGGCACCGTGTCCAAGACTTTGGATTCTCCCAAGACACCGTCGGCCAGATGGGATACCGCCAGCGGCTTCTCTAACCCCCCCCTCCTACTGTCTTACAACCAGCGGGACCCCCCCCCCCCTTAGTGTATCCAGCTATAATCATTTAAGTACCATCGCTATCGTTTTCCTAAATATTCCAGGTTGTATACTTACTCCCTGCGCAACCAGAGATTGGACATTCAATGTTGATTTACCTACGAATACTCATTTGCCATAAAAGTGCATATTTCATATTTCAAATCATAAATGTAATTAAGTGATCGTTGTATACACCTTTTGCTGTATTAAACCTTCGATTTGGTACATTTGTGTGGATTCGTTTCATCAGGTGGGAAAGTGTTCATCATACTTATATCTTGTACTGGGTGGCCAGAAGTTAAAGTACATGAGGTAGTGGTATTAAATATCATATCTAACAATACAGTCAGGGAATTGTACCCCTCAGTTACAATTGGTCCTTCGAGCCGGAGGGTAACTAGTGTAATATTAATATAGTGTTATTAATATCGAAATGGCCTATGATGAACACTCCACGAAACGATCCTCCTAACCTAGAACGCCCGCGGCGCAGACGACAGACACCTCAGTACTTAGAGGCTTACACTGTCAGTCAACTACCTAGCCTTCGACAAACGGTAAACGCGGTAAAAGTAGAAAGTAAAATTATGTCTGACCTTAACGACCAGGTTTCCCCGACCACAGAGGCCCTAGTAGGTCCTAATGTAACTGACCAAGCTCACGGTGGGGACCAGGAGGGAATTGACATGCCTTTACCCCCCGCCACTACTCAAGAAGTAGTCCCCGACCAGCCCCGGGAGGAAGACAACCCTACAGAGAGAGAACTCTGCACGGAAGAAGAGGAGGAGAGCGCCGAGGAACTAGAGCTCCAGGACTCCCCAACGAGTACCCCCAGGAGCGGCTCATGCAGGAGCGGCTCACCTCCACAACCGCCTTCCCCCAGCGAAGCGGAGAGGATACTACAACAGGCGTTCCCCGTCAGCCTGACAGCCTCTACCGAACGCGATCGGCTCCAAGCACAGACGCTTAGCGAGCGCGAACGTCTCCAAGCACAGGCGACCAGCGAGCGCGAACGCCTCCAAGCACAGCAACGGAGCGAAGAACAGCGCACACGTCTGGAGATGAGACGCTTCCAGACAGAAGAGAATATGGCAAGAGACCGGGCCGACGCCCAGCGTGCCGCTGCCGGTGCCCAAAGAGACGCAGAGCGCGACAGACTACAAGCGCAACTAATAGAGCAGCTGATCAAAAGGACAACACCCTCTCCCTCCGCTAGGGGTTCAAGGAACTCGTCGAGACAACAGTCAAGAGCAGCGTCACCACAACGAGCAAGCGACCCTGAACCTGAACCAACAGACCGAGTCTAGACCCCCCGCAGACCCCCTTCCCATACCGGTCCAAGCGAGACCCAGCTACAAGGAAGGAGCGGCATACACTGCGGAGAAGCTAAATAAACGATTACAGGATCTGGAAGATCTGATAGAGGAAGAAGAGGGAGAAGAGGAGAACCAAGCCCGACGACAGCACAGTACTCCACCGGACCAGGAGGTCCCATACAGTCCAGGCTATACCCCCGCGGCGCTGCGCTACAGACCCCCGACTCTATTCACGGGTGAGCACGACGCACGACCAGCCCCGAGGAACAGCACCTGGACCAGCGGGCCATGGTACCCTGCCAGTACCAGCCCACAGCGAGGCGCAAGAGGGGACTCGCCCAGGAGGTCTCTCCCCCAACGCTCGCCGATGTATCAGCCATCCACGGCGTCATACAATGCCACACCGTCATTCCCAGACTTCGCCTATGAGAGTCGAGCACAGTACACGGAGCTCCGGATGTGCTTAGAGACAATGATGGTGGATGTCGCTGATGAACGCCACAAGTATGCAATATTACTGAAGCACCTGAAAGTACCGCAAGCGCACAATATAGCGCTAGCCTATGCTACCTCTTCGACTCCATACACAGCGGCCCTTGCAGCGCTGGATCAGAGATATGGACGTATATGGGATTACGTAATCCAGGAGATAAGGCACATTGACCGCCTACCCCCAGCCACAGACAATCGCTCACTAGACGACCTGTCAATCAAAGTGCAGTCCCTGGTAGGGATGCTGGGAGCGCAACGGGAGAAGGGCATGCATGAGCTATACGCCAACTCTAACGTCGAGAGGATTTTGGAGAAGCTGCCACCCGCAAGACAGGAGCGCTTTAGGCGGCAGAGGGATTACCGGGATCCCGACGGCCCCGAGCCATCCCTCCTTGATCTGGCCGACTTCCTGGCGAGAGAGGTCAGCAGCTTACGACTGGACACCTTCGGGCGGAGCACGCCAAGCTCCAGAGAGGGACCCAGGAGAATAAATGATGGAAGAAGATCGGTGACTGTTATGCACCAATCAGAGTCAGTACCGAGCAGTAAGAGTCACAGCACCCCCTCGAGAAAAGAGAAGTGGAAGATAGCGTGTCCCTACTGTGAGAAAGAACACTGGCTGTCACAATGTGACTCATTCACAAAGATGAATGCAGAAGAAGTGAGTCAATGGATAAAGTCCAACCGGCGCTGTTATCGATGTGCGCGGCCCCACATGGCAGCCGAATGCCGCCTAAAGAAAAGGTGCAGCCGGTGCGATGGAGCCCATCTAGATATACTACACGATATTAACGGGAGACGGCCTATACCTGCACCACGGAGCGGCACCAAGGCAAGTGTCATGTACATTGACCCCGCCAGCAGCAGCGGAGCCCAAGTGCTCTTAAAGGTAGTCCGTGTGACATTGAGCTACCAAGATAAAGTCATGGACACTTACGCCGTCCTTGATGACGGGTCAGAGAAGACCCTTCTGCTCGCCTTCGCTGCGACCCAGTTGGGACTGCGGGGGAGCAAGAACGAAATGACGATTCGGACAATAAGAAGAGATTTAAAGACGATAAAGGGCGAGAATGTCTCCTTCACCATCGCAGCCAACGGGCAGCCAGAGCGACGGTACAAGATCACAAATGCTTTCACCAGCCAAGAAATAGGACTATCGCAGTACACCTACCCTGTCACCAAGTTGATGGATAAATATGTGCACCTGCGCCAATTACCTATCCCGCTCATAGACGGCGCTACCCCGACCCTGTTGATAGGCTCCGACCATGCAGAACTCATAGTCCCGATTGACCGGGTCCATACAGGCCCCCGAGGCTGTCCTGCAGCAGTCGAGACCCGCCTAGGATGGACATTACAAGGCCCCCTCGCTAAATCTCTCAACCGAACAGCAGCCACTAGCTGCTTCCACTCCAGAACCACAGAAGAAGACACCACTCTCCTGCAGCATGTCGAGAGGCTATGGACCCTAGAGACAATGCCCTTTAAGAACGAAAAGAAAGAGATTCGCTCTAAAGAAGACGTTTACGCCATCAACCTACTCGAGCAGGGGACAAAGAGAGTCACAGTCGGCGGAGTGATGAGATACGCAACTCCACTCCTGAGGCGAGAGGGAATGCCCACCTTTCACGCAAAGAAAGACGCCACGGAGCGCTATCTACTGAACACAGAGCGGCGCCTAGCCAAAGACCCCGCTCAAGAGAGTGTGTACCGAGCTGAGATTGAGAAGCTAATCACAGCGGGACACGTAACAAAGATTGACATTAACGAGGCCGATCAGACGACCGAATCATGGTACGTGCCGCATCACAAGGTCCATCACAACGGCAAGGATCGCATTGTGTTTAACTGCAGCTACCAGATCGGATCCCAAAATCTGAATAAAGAGCTCTTGCCCGGCCCCACACTCGGCCCCTCCCTACTAGGCGTGCTACTGCGCTTCCGCCAGGACAAGGTGGCTATAAGCGGGGATATCAAAGGGATGTTCTTGCAGGTGAGACTAGTAGAGGAGGACAAGCCTCTGCTACGGTTCCTATGGAGAGAGAAGATCGGAGATGAGAACCCATCCATCTACCAGTGGGAAGTACTCCCCTTCGGAACCACATGCAGCCCGTGCTGTGCTACATTTGCACTACAGAAACACGTCACAGAGGACCCAGCAGCAGATGAAGAGGTCCAACACAGTGTGAAGAACAGTTTCTACGTGGACAACTGTTTACAAAGCGTCTCGACCCAAGAAGAAGCCGAGGCTCTCCTAATCAAGTTACGCGCCTCCCTAATCAAAGGCGGCTTTGATCTCAGGCAGTGGGCCAGCAGCGACCCGCACGTATTGCGCAGCCTCTCCTCCGCGGACAAGGCTGCCAGCAGCGAGACCTGGATGGCGACAATCCCAGGAGAAGCCCAAGAAATGACACTAGGACTAGTCTGGCGCTTCAAAACAGACTCGCTCCACTATAGACACAAACCCTTGGCTCCAGAGCAAGGAAGGTCGGCGGCGATACCGACCACCAGACGGAGTGTGTACAGAACACTCGCCAGACAATATGACCCGTTGGGATGTATTCTACCTTACACCACCAGGGCAAAGATGATTGTACGAGCACTATGGGACAAGGACCAGGGCTGGGACGACCCAATACCCGCACACCTTGCCTCAACATGGAGAGAGTGGGAGACGGAACTCCGCTCACTCCCAGGTGTCAATATACGCCGCAGCTACTTCCCATCCACAGTGAGGCCAGAGACATGCGAGATTGAGCTACACGTCTTCAGCGACGCCTCCGAAGTAGCCTACGGATCGGTGGCCTATTTGCGTGCCCAAGAGATGGGAGGAAAGATACACACTGCTTTCATCCTGGCCCGCTCAAGAATAGCCCCACGTAAGCAACAATCTATCCCACGTCTAGAGCTCTGCGCAGCCCTCGCAGGAGCGCATCTAGCCACGTTAATCCAACGTGAACTCACCATTCCGGTGCATAGAACAATCTTGTGGTCAGATTCCACGACAGTACTCACATGGATCAAGTCTGATTCATGCAGATACAAGGTCTTCGTGGGAGTCAGAGTCACCGAGATTCAAGAATTAACAGAAGAAGCAAGCTGGCGGTATGTGGACACCAAACACAACCCAGCTGACGTCATCACCCGGAGAATGTCTCTGGATGACCTAACCCGTCGCAACATCTACAGTGACGGACCAGCATTCCTCAAGCTCCCGGAAGGAGATTGGCCTACGCCCACCCCGAGGGAAGCAAGTAACGAGGAGGCTGAGAACAAGAAACCTATGTTCTGTGGACTGAGCACTGTCGCCTCCACAGACCCCAACATAGATGACTGCATTACCCTAGAGAGTGCGCAACAAAGAACATTCCTGCGGCACCACCCAGAGATTCAGTCCACCACTGACATGTCAGCAGCTGACTACGAAGAAGCAGAACTTCTTCTACTACAACGAGCCCAGAGAGACTCGTTCCCCGATGAGCTAGACTGTCTACAGGGAGGAAACCCCGTCCCATCAGACAGCAGACTGATTCACCTGGCACCAGAGAGTGACGCCCATAATCTCATCAGAGTGGGTGGTCGCCTGCGGAGAGCCCCCGATCTACCAGATGACATTAAGTACCCGATCGTCTTGAACAGCCGACACAAGGTCACAGAGCTGATCATAAAGAAATACGACGAGGATGTACACCACGCAGGAGCAGAGAGAGTCTTCGCGGAGATCAGACGTCGTTATTGGATATTGCAAGGGAGAGAAGCAGTACGGCGCTTCCAGCTAACCTGTCTAGACTGCCGTAAGTGGCGCGCGCAGCCCAGCATACCACGGATGGCTGACTTACCCCCCTGTCGCCTCCGAATCGGCGACAAGCCATTCCACTCCACAGGCATGGACTGCTTTGGCCCGTTGTATATAAAGAGAGGAAGAGGCACCGAGAAGCGGTGGGGTATTGTATTCAAATGCATGACCACCAGAGCGATACATATCGAGCTCCTTCCGACCATGAGCACAGACTCATTCCTTATGGCCTTCCGGAGATTCACATCACGGAAAGGAAAACCGTCTACATTGTTGTCTGTGCGTGTGCATGTGCGTGCGTGCGTGCATGCATGCGTGTGTGTGTGTGTGTGTGTGTGTGTGTGTGTGTGTGTGTGTGTAAACCACTCTGCGATAGAGTTACTCATTTAGACTTTTAAGAATTCACATGAAGTGGATGGAGAGAGAAAGAAAGAAAGAAAGAAAGAAAGAAAGAAAGAAAGAAAGAAAGAAAGAAAGAAAGAAAGAAAGAAAGAAAGAAAGAAAGAAAGAAAGAAAGAAAGAAAGAAAGAAAGAAAGAAAGAAAGAAAGAAAGAAAGAAAGAAAGAAAGAAAGAAAGAACGAAACAGACTATTTGGTTAGTCTGTTGTGGTTCAGGTTTAGAGTCTGTCTGGGGGGGCTTGGTGCAGGTAGAGCCATGACATGCCAAGGTCTAATGTTCCTCCCAGGCTGGAAATATTAAGTGCTCTCACATTTACATGTTACATTGTTTCCAGTTCATTCTTTTCACCTTTTCAAACTTGACAACATAAACATTCGAAATGGGCCGAAATGTGTTCCGTGTTGCAGTGTTTGCTGATCAAGAGCTGACAGGAAGTACACTTGGGCCCAAGCTGTCCCACTAGGTAGGTCCCTAGAGCTGCACACATAGTTATGTTTTATGTACATAATTATGACATATTCACTGCTTGTGCATCAGTGTCACACAACAGATTCTGTGGCTGCTGCTCACGGGACAGTGGACGCAGACCGGTCTATCAAAGGGCATACAAATTATATATTTGAATGCTACAACTTTTTCCATTTTTATCATAATCTGCAGACTCATACCCCCCAGACAACCCACTAGTTCCACAACCGGGGGCATGTACTACAGCCAGCAGTTGGAGACTAATGGTGGCAGAACTTGAGAACTATTAGAAATGTCTGACTCTTAACCACTAAACCCTGCCTGGACTATAATGGACCATACTGTATATTATGACGGATAGGGCATACAGACCCTCATCTGCACCTTTGTGTATGGTGTTTCATTTATTCATATTTTACAAAAAAAATTGCCTATAATTTGTCTTTCATCTATTATTCTGCTCATACCTGTAACTCCCCTCTCCCCTCCCCCATGCTGCTATGATTCCTGAATTTCCATCAATAAAGGAATATCTTATCTTATCTTATCTTAGGTGTTGTGGGCCTAATTGAAAAACACATCCGTGTGGGGAGCTGCCCGAATTATAACCTCACTGCCATGTTTACCTTCCTTAGTGAGACTTGACAACAGCAGATAACCTCAGTACTATGTTTACCTTCCTTAGTGAGACTTGACAACAGAAGATAACCTCAGTACCATGTTTCCTTATTTGAGACGTGACAACAGAAGATGATTAAGTTGCATCTTCTACTAAGGAAGTCCCACCTGGTTCCTTCATTCTGTTCCTCATAGGTCAGTGGAAGCCATGCTGTCCTGCTGACCACACCTGTCTTCTAACAGCAGAACATGTAAAGATCTGAGCTCCTAGTCATCTCTGTGAGATCAAAGTCACCACGATTAGGTCCGGAAGGTCTGAGTACAAAACTATGACCTCAATAACCCTCCCCCTTCCCCTCCCCCTCCCCACACCAATCAGAAATGACTTGTTTCTTCATATCTCGATGACGCTCACCAGTTACAGTGTGTGTCACCAGTTACAGTGTGTGTGTCACCAGTTACAGTGTGTACAGTATGTTACCAGTTACAGTGTGTGCACAGTATGTCACCAGTTACAGTGTGTGTACAGTATGTCACCAGTTATATTTTGTACTAGCTCTGAAAGAATTTAGCTACAATGCACCTGCACCTGTCCAGCCACGCCCACTCTTGCCCATGCACTTAAGCAAGGGGTGTGACCGTACTTCCGCTCTTCCCTAATCTTTCACCACGGAAGTGTTTTTGCTACAGGCACACGTCAGCAGTGATAGTGTATTTTAGTTTAGGTTCTTGTGTTGCTATTTTTTTGTCAAAATGGCATCACCACCGCCTGGGAAACGCCAGCGGTCACTGTCATGACCGCCTCCATACACCACGGGGGCTCCCTAATCCCAGGCTTGTGGCGAGGGGGTGAGCTCCACCGGCATGCAGAGCTGGGTGCGCACCGCCCGGTTGCGGTGCAAGCCCCCCGTTTCTGCTCACTCCCACCATCGGTGGTGAAGCGGCTAGCGCTGGTGGTCTGGCGAGGCTCTTGCAGCGTCGGGGCAGCCCCCGCCTACCAAGTGGGCTCGGCCCCCCGACCACAAGAGATGCGAGCACGGTGGAGGAGAGAGCTCTTTTCCCGAGCTCATGGCAGCAGCAGAGCACCAGGGAGAGAGAGACGGGCAGCTGGACGCACCTCGAGGGGACGCGATACATGCCGTCAGGTAAAGGGGATAGGCTGTTGCCGTATCTCCCCTTTTTCTCCTTATCTATCTCCCTCTGTTGTTTCAATTCTTACGCCTAAAACCTCCATATTCCCCCTCGAAGAATGCAACTGCGTTTCCTTCAATGTAGAGACCCTCTTAGGGTGTTTTTTATTGAAGCAATGTGTAAAAGCTTTCACTGAATGTGTTGTGTATACCTCAAACGTAGAATGAGGGGTAACAAAAGGGCGGGGCTCATGCTCCCTGTCTTACAGTTAACCTCCTGTTCTTCTCCCCACCTCACTAGAGGGGGTGGGGGGCCCGGACCCTCCCCGGTGTTCTGATGGTTGTAGGGGACCTCAGCGGGTGCATTTGTCGGGCTCTCCGCCATGCTCCGCTCTTGTGTCCCACTAAGAGAGCAGAGCGCAGAGCTAGTACGAAATATAACGAAGGTTATCCTATGACCCTAGTTATATGAGTACTAGCGAGTGCTCTGCTCTCACTCACTGAGGACCCCTAATTGTCTTCCTAATAACGGTCAAGACTAGGGAAGAGCGGAAGTACAGTCACACCCCTTGCTTAAGTGCATGGGCGAGAGTGGGCGTGGCCGGACAGGTGCAGGTGCATTGTAGCTAAATTCTTTCAGGTTGCCCTAGGCAACAGTGGATTTCCAACTAAGAGAGCAGAGCGCTCGCTAGTACTCATATAACTAGGGGTTTAGGATAACCTTCGTTACAGTGTGTGTACAGTATGTCACCAGTTACAGTATGTACAGTATGTCACCAGTTACAGTGTGTGTACAGTATGTCACCAGTTACAGTGTGTACAGTATGTCACCAGTTACAGTGTGTACAGTATGTCACCAGTTACAGTGTGTACAGTATGTCTCCAGTTACAGTGTGTGTACAGTATGTCACCAGTTACAGTGTGTGTGTGTCACCAGTTACAGTGTGTGTATGTCACCAGTTACAGTGTGTGTGTGTGTGTGTCACCAGTTACAGTGTGTGTATGTGTCACCAGTTACAGTGTGTGTCACCAGTTACAGTGTGTGTACAGTATGTCACCAGTTACAGTGTGTGTGTGTGTGTGTGTGTGTGTGTCACCAGTTAGTGTGTGTATGTCACCAGTTACAGTGTGTGTATGTGTCACCAGTTACAGTGTGTCACCATTTAGTATGTGTATGTCACCAGTTACAGTGTGTGTATGTCACCAGTTAGACAGTGTGTATGTCACCAGTTATAGTGTGTGTGTGTGTGTGTGTGTGTGTGTGTGTGTGTGTGTGTGTGTGTGTGTGTGTGTGTGTGTGTGTGTGTGTGTGTGTGTGTGTGTGTGTGTGTGCGCGTGTGTGTGTGTGTGTGTGTGTGTGTGTGTGTGTGTGTGTGTGTGTGTGTGTGTGTGTGTGTGTGTGTGTGTGTGTGTGTGTGTGTGTGTGTGTGTGTGTGTGTGTGTGTGTGTGTGTGTGTGTGTGTGTGTCACCAGTTACAGTGTGTGTGTGTCACCAGTTACAGTGTATGTGTCACCAGTTACAGTGTGTGTGTCACCGTTACTAAGTTGCTCAGGGCCAAGAAAAACACGTACCCAATGTTCTGGTGAGATGTAGCAATGATCTAAAATTATGTTTCTGATGCATCTATTCGCAGAACAGATCCGCCCCTTCCTGACAAAAGAAGCCACCCAACTCCTCGTCCAATCAACAGTCATCTCTCGCCTTGACTACTGCAACGCACTGCTTGCTGGCCTTCCAACCACTGCCACCAAGCCTCTTCAACTCATTCAGAACGCAGTTGCCCCAGATCTACTCCTATCCGAGCTCCGGGAGGGTCATCAAAAAGAAGCTGCCTATTCTCTGTCCTTGCCCCACAATGGTGGAACGAACTTCACACCACAGTTAGGACAGCCAAAACCCGTCCAATCTTTTGCAGTCGACTAAAGACACACTTCTTCAATCAATATCTTTTTATTTATAAATAAACAAACCTTACTGTCATGCACTTGTCCTAATATACTAACCTACACTGTAGCACTCAACACTTTGATGAACATTGTTACTCAGCTGATAGAGTTGTACCATTCCTGCTGACTTGTTGTACAAAACTTGTAAGTCGCTTTGGATAAAAGCGGCAGCTAAATGACAAAATGTAAATGTATATGAGCGTGTAACCGATTTCAGCCTCACCCGCGAGAAATGCCCCAATCCACCGGGTCTGTTTATTAACGGCACAAGGGGTACATCAAATCCCGTATATCGATCATTATTCATTAAATTCTACATTACAACAATGATATGTACATTATGGTGCAGGACCATCACATGACAAATATGAAAGGGAAGGGCTTCAGTGCATTGCATCATGGGATGTATCAGCGGTTGAACGGCTGGCGCAGCCCGGTGTTGATGTAATATGGCAGCCATTATCTTCCACAATCTCTGCCAGAGAAGGAATACCCTCCCAAACATCAAGTTGGATCAGGCACTAGGAAAACCACAGTGACTATGAGAGCCAATTTGTCACATTAACATCATATGGCATCAGGACAGCTCCAGTAACAGTCACCATTGCCCTGATTGGCCCCATTATGAGAGGACATAAAAATGAACCGAAACTCCCTACAATCAGACTAATCACACCGATATTGCATTTATTTTTTCCACTTTTTTTATTGTCAGATTCAATTGCAGGGTTGGAGGACTGGATGTGCTCAGTCCCCGGTTCCATGGCAACAGCTTGTAATTCCTGCTGTCAAGTTCCTCAGACATATATGTTTTCTGGGGATTCAAGAGCAGGCGATAGAGTTTAGGTTTGGATGATTGAAGCGTAAGGGATGATGATGTGGTCTAATTTGAACTACAAACCCCAGGGTCTCTGAGTGCAAGTCAAACACTCTTTTTCATTTGAACTACAAATCCCAGGGTCTCTGAGTGCAAGTCACACACTCTTCTTCTCATTACCATTGTGGTTAAAATTGGTTTATACTGTAGAAATATTTTAATGAAAAGGGTATACCATGGTAATAAATTACTTTTACCATGGCAGTACCCTGGTCTAGTACCATGGTACAACTGAAATTACCACCAAACTACCATGATACTATAATTTGTAATATAACTCCAGTAAAAAGATCTATATATATATATTTATCATATATTACCACATAGCACTGTGACTGTATTAGGGCTGACTCCTATTAGTCGAATAGTCGACTAATCGATCGAAAGGAGCCGTAGTCGACTGCCAACCTCTTAGTCGAATACAAAAAAAAAGAGGCACTGAAAGAGGATTTCACCCATCTAATGAACACACTAGACTAGACAAATATCAAGATGTATCCATCAGTGGACCAATTGCATGCTTTTGCAGAGGACAAGAAGCCTTCCGTTGACTCCTTCAGACATTAAGCACCCCCCACAGCCCTAATGGAATGAAAAAATAAATAAATACAAAATAAAAAAGTATACTTTTTTTTTCTCAAATCTTTTTTTTTCATAGTCGACTATCGGCTAATTTCGGCCAATCATAGTCGACTATCCAAATCCTTAGTCGGGGACAGCCCTAGACTGTATACTGTATGTATACTGTATATCATATTACTACATAACACTGTGACTGTATATATATAATATATATGTATATATCATATATTACTACATAACACTGACTGTATATATATATATCATATATTAATACACAACACTGTGACTATATATATATTTAAAGTAACTGTATATCATATTACTAATATCATAACACGTAGGGCTGTCCCCGACTAAGGATTTGGATAGTCGACTATGATAGGCCAAAATGTGCCGTTAGTCAACTTTTAGTCTACTAAAAAAAAAGAAAAAAAAAAGTATAATATATATATATATATTTTTTTGTATCATTCCATTTGGGCTGTGGGGGGTGCTTAATGTCTGAAGGAGTCGACTGAAGGCTTCTTGTCCTCTGCAAAAGCAATACATCTTGATATTTGTCTAGTCTAGTGTGTTTATTAGATGGGTGAAATCCTCTTTCAGTGCCTCTGTGCCTGTTTTCTTAGGCAGTTAGCCTCTGGTATGCGTGCCATTAGCGTTAGCCACGTGTCTATGCCTCTTTTCTTTTGGAAAGAATGATAAAAAATTATTAAAATAAATATATATTTTTTATAATTTTTATTCTACTAAGAGGTTGGCAGTCGACTACGGCTCCTTTCGACTAATAGGGGTCAGCCCTATAACACTGTGTGATTCAATTTTCCCATGCCACTGTCACGATATGGTGCGGTGGGATAGGACCCGGGAGCAGACAAGACAAAGGCGGGCAGAGAGTACAAGGGTTTTTTATAGTGCTGTCAGGCGATTAAAAAAATGTATCTAATTAATTACAGAATTTGAAATTAACATAATACATACATACATAATGCACGAACATAAAAGGCGCAGCCGAGCTGGCACTGAGGGAAAAACAAAACCTGACCAGAAAACGGACTGAGAACTCGAAAACCAAAGGGCAACAAAACAGAACACTAACAAACACTTACTTAGACTGAAAACAACAACAGGGCAAGGATGACGTTGACAGAGACACGACAGGAAACAGGGGTACCGGAGACAATGACGCCACAATGAAGTGAGGGCAGACCACACTTAAACACTACCCTTGATTGAATTACTAACAGCTGGCGAGACCAGACAATAATATAGAAATGCAAAAATAAGAACACACTAGGAAAACTCAACTTGGACACAAAAGGCATAATCACATACAACAACCAGACAGGAGGACGAAATCAAACAAGGGAAGGAAGAGCCCAGGATAACATGAACGAGGAAATCATATCAACCAATTTTAACCATAAACATATAACAGACTGCATTATCTGACGTGTCCGCCAGAGGGCATCAGAAGACCACTGTTCATATTGTTGCCACTATCCCAGCCAGGATAGTGACAATTCTATTATTCTATAATCATATTTCAAATTGCATGTGGGTCCGGATGGCAGAATTCAGTACTGTATCTACAAAACCTTCTGTTTAATCATCTTCCATTTATTCATGGTCAATTTTAGCATGGTGTTATTCACAGTCAAAGATAAAAAAAAATGTCATTGATATTCTCATTTGGTTCATTACAATTTACTCAAGCCTAGTAACAGACACAGTATTTCTGACACTGGGAATACATTCCCTGAGATCCATAGATGTCCCTAGAATCAGATACCAAGAACATGCAAATGGCCCATATTAAAAAAGAGTTAAGAAATGTGTATTCTACGTTCTTATGGAATGAATGAATTTTGAGTTAATTTTCATAACACGATAATTTGCTGTGTAATTAATTAATTTTAATATCATAAGAATAATAAACACAAGAAAAGTAAACTAAACAACAAAAAAACTCAAAAACTCAGTAAAAACTGGAAGAGGGGGAAAAGGGAAAACACAATAACTAACTCTAAATAATAACTACTAATACTAACATCAAACACAGGAAACTTGGAACATAGACTGTGCAACATAGACAGTGCAACTTAGACCGTTCAGTTCAGTTCAGTTATTTTTTATTTCAGGTTTTGGACACATAACAATGGTCATTCCATATATCGGCAATGTTTTACCAGCTGCTATTGCTGACAGTGCCACAGAGACAGTGCAAATTAGACAGTGCAACATAGACAGTGCAACTTAGACAGTGCAACTTAGACAGTGCAACAGAGACAGTGCAACTTAGACAGTGCAACTTAGACATTGCAACAGAGACAGTGCAACTTAGACAGTGCTTGATTGAAAATGTATTGATTGAAAATTGTATTAACAGATTGCAGAATGGGTACAATACAGTACGGCTCAATACACACAATTGTTAAGGGGATGCAGACCAGAGAAAGACTTTCGTCATGTTTCCATCAGGGTCCCCCATTTTCAATTAATCATAACATATATTACATACATGACATACAGATTGTTGTGAAGGGCCAGATTAAACCGAATATATATATTTATTTATATATATATATTTAATTGTATTTGTATATTCTCTAATATTCCCTGATATCCCTTGTATATTCCTTGTACAATATGCATTGAATATCCATTCTAGCCTACTGAACATCCCATAATAGTCTCCATTCTACTATTGGTCGAGACCTTGGTGCCAGGCTGCCATACCCCTCAGACCCAGTTCAAACGTACCGCTCGACATGTACGAACAAGTCCTAGTTCCGCGTAGGAATTTGGCTACCGCACCACTAATGGGACTATTTGTTCATAGTGCGTATATATACTGCGCTACTAAAGTAGGACTTTCTTTTCAGTCCAGTTTCTTACCCTCCAATAGAGTCACAGACGTAAAGCCTCCCCGCGATGCCACGTGTGGGAGTAAGGCCAAGTTCGCCTACCATCGGTATTGAGACATCGTGTATATTAATATTTGAATAGTCATATTTGGCACTATATCGTCGAGTTGGACGTAGTCTATTAAGCTAATAATAGTCTGTTAATATATAGTGCTTCGTGCGGTGAGAATACTACCGTAGTCAGTACCCCATCGTTTCGGGCAGAGAACTGGCTGCTTACCCAGGGTGGTTGACCCTATGTGAAGCTGCACCCGAGGAGCCCCAGAGCCGACGAGCGAGTGGACCTGTATACCGGATTATTCTACCGACGACAGCCCGCCTTCCCAGGCACGGATTATGCTTTGGATACTTTGATTATTCTATGGATAAAGACCCCCGACACTACCGTGTGTTGGAACCCCCCCCCCCTGGAGAGGACGCGAGGTGAGGAGACGCTCTGCAAGACGAGGTCTCTCCACATCTCTCCCCCGTGGACCGGAGAGAGCCGGCCCACAAAGAGTCCACCTGCTTTCATCTGTGGTCCAAGGATCGCCGGCGCATTGAACGGCACTACAGTGGGTTCTCCTGGGATACCCTTGGCCGGACGAGGCAGCTGGATTCTACCCCCCCCCCCCCTCCTACTCCTGTCGGCTTACAAGCGACCGGATTAACCCCATCTAGTGTATCCAGCCTATAATCATTAAAGTATCATTGCTGTTATTCCTTAACTATTCCAGGTCGTATATTTACCACCTGCGCCTTCAGAGATTGGACATTATCTATTGATATACCGACGAATACTCCTTGCCATAAAAGTGCATACTATTTCAATTCATAAATGTAATTAAGTGATTAAGTGCTTATTCTACACACCATTGCTGTGTAGGAAAATAAAGACCTGTTTCTAATTCGTACATTTGTGTTGGATCCGTTTCATCTACGTGAGAGTGTTCATGATAATATATTTATGCCGTGTACTGGGTGGCCGAATATTAAGTACAAAGGTAGTGGTAGTAAGTATCATATCTAGTAATACAGTCAGGGAATTGTACCCCTCAGTTACAATTGGTCCTTCGAGCCGGAGGGTAATTAGTGTAATATTAATATAGTGTTATTAATATTGAAATGGCCTATGATGAACACTCCACGAAACGATCCTCCTAACCAACGCCCGCAGCGCGAACGACGGCTCCCTCAGTACTTAGAGGCTTACGCTGTCAGTCAACAACCTAGTCTTCTACTAACAGTAAACGCGGTAAAACTAGAAAGTAAAAGTATGTCTAACCCCAACGCCCAGACTACCCCGACCATAGAGGCCCCTACGGGCTCTAATGTAACTGACCAAGTTCACGGTGGGGACCAGTGGGAACTAGACATGACTTCACACCCCGCCAGTACTGAAGAAGTAGTCCCCGATGAGTCCCGGGAGGAATACAACGCTACCGAGAGAGAACTCGGCACGGAAGAAGACGGGGAGAGCACCGTGGAGATAGAGCTCCAAGGCTCCGCAAGGAGTACCCCGAGGGAAGGCTCCCCTATACAACCGCCTTCTCCCAGCGAGGCAGAGAGGACCCTACAGCAGGCCTTCCTCATCAGCCTGAACGCCGCTGCTGAACGCGACCGACTGCAGATCCAGCAGCGAAGCGAACACGAGCAGATACGTCTAGAAATAAGACGCATTCAGATGGAAGAGAATGTGGCCCGAGACGGGACGCAGCGCGCGACACAGACAGCAGTCGCAACTAATAGAACAGCTGATCAGACGGACAACACCCTCTCCCTCCGCCAGAGGCTCCAGGAACTCGTCTAGACACACCTCCAGGGCGGCATCCCCTAGCCGAGTAAACAACCCTGAACTTGACCAACAGACGAGGTCTATACCCCCCACAGACCACCTCCCCCCACCGGTCCAAGCGAGACCTAGCAACCGGGAAGGAGCAGCATATCCTGTGGAGAGGCTAAACCAGAGACTACAAGCACTGGATGACCTAACTGAAGACGAAGAGGAAGAGGAGGAGAACCGCGCCCGAAGACAGCACACCACTCTACCGGACCAGGAGGTCCGGCACAGCCCAGGCTATACTCCCGCGGAGCTGCGCTACAGACCCCCGACTCTATACACGGGTGAGCACGACGCACGACCCGCACCGAGGAACAGCACCTGGACAAGCGGGCCATGGTACACTGCCGGTACCAGCCCATACCAAGGAGCGGGAGGAGACTCGCCTAGGAGGCCTCTCCCCCAACGCTCGCCGATGTATCCACAGTCAGCGTCATACATTGGCACGCCTATGGTACCCGACTTCACCCAAGAGAACCGGGCCCAGTATACAGAACTCCGCATGTGTCTGGAGACCATGTTGGTGGATGTATTGGATGAACGCCACAAATACGCCATCCTACTGCAGCACTTAAAGGTGCCCCGCGCACATAATATAGCGCTCGCCTACGCGACTTCCACCACCCCATACACAGCAGCGCTGGTAGCATTGGACCAGAGGTATGGGCGCATATGGGATTACGTGATCCAGGAGATCCGACACATCGACCGCTTACCCCCAGCAATAGACAATCGAGCACTGGACGACCTGTCCATCAGAGTGCAGTCCCTGGTAGGGATGTTGGGAGCGCAAAGAGAGAAGGGGAAGTATGAACTTTACGCCAACTCAAATGTGGAAAGGATCCTGGAGAAGCTGCCGCCCGCTCGTCAGGAGCGCTTTAGGCGGCAGAGGGACCACAGAGACCCGAATGGCCCCGAACCGAACCTCCTCGATCTAGCAGACTTCCTGGCGAGAGAAGTCAGCAGCCTACGGCTAGATACATTCGGACGGAGCACCCCTGGCTCCAGAGAAGGAACCAGACGACTAAATGATGGAAGAAGATCGGTGACTGTGATGCACCAATCGGAGTCAGTACCGAGCAGCAGGAGCCACAGTACCCCCTCCAGAACGGAGAAGTGGAAGATAGTGTGCCCCTACTGTGAGAAAGAACACTGGCTAGCGCAATGTGACTCCTTCCCCAAGCTGAACGCGGAGGAAGCAGGTCAATGGATAAAGTCCAACAAGCGCTGTTTTCGCTGTGCGCGCTCACACATGGCAGCCGAATGCCGCTTAAAGAAAAGGTGCACCAAGTGCGATGGAGCCCATCTGGACATACTTCACGACAGTAACAGACGGCGCCCTTCACCTGCACCATCCAGCCGCAAAGCGAGCGTCATGTACATCGATCCCGCCAGCAGCAGTGGAGCCCGAGTCCTCCTAAAAGTAGTGCGTGTGACACTAAGCTACCAGAATAAAGTCCTGGACACTTACGCCGTCCTCGATGACGGGTCAGAGAAGACCCTGCTGCTCGCCTCCGCTGCGGCCCAGCTAGGGCTGCGGGGAAGCGAAACCCAAATGACAATTCGGACAATAAGACGAGATTTGAAGACGATAAAGGACGAGAATGTCTCATTCTCTATCGCAGCAAGCGGCCAGCCTGAGCGACGGTACCAGATTGCAGACGCTTTCACCAGCCAAGAAATAGGACTGTCGCGGTACACATACCCCGTCGCCAAGCTGATGGAGAAATATGCACATCTGCGCAAGTTACCGATCCCGCTCATAGACAATGCTATGCCGACCCTGTTGATAGGCTCCGACCATGCAGACCTCATTGTCCCGATAGACCGGGTTCATACCGGACCCCGAGGCTGTCCTGCAGCAGTCGAGACCCGTTTGGGATGGACTCTCCAAGGCCCGCTCGCCAAATCTCTCAACCGAAGTACAGCCACTAGATGTCTCCACTCCCGAGTCACAGAGGGAGAAACCGCACTCCTGCAACACGTAGAGCGGCTATGGAGCTTGGAACAAATGCCCTTTAAGAATGGAAAGAAAGACATTCGCTCTAAAGATGACATTTACGCCATTCACCTCCTCGAGACAGGGACCAAGAGAGTCCCGGTCAACGGCGTGTTGAGATACGCCACGCCACTCCTGCGGCGAGAAGGAATGCCTACTTTCCACGCCAAGACAGACGCCATAGAACGGTACCTGCTGAACACGGAGCGGCGCTTAGCCAAGAACCCCGCCCAAGAGAGTGTATACCGCGCTGAGATTGAGAAGCTCATCACAGCGGGACACGTCACAAAGATGGACATTAAAGAGGCTGACCAGACCACTGAATCGTGGTACGTGCCCCACCACAAGGTCCATCACAACGGTAAAGACCGCATAGTATTTAACTGCAGCTACCAGATCGGATCCCAAAATCTGAATAAAGAGTTACTGCCCGGTCCCACACTCGGCCCCTCCCTACTCGGCGTTCTACTCCGCTTCCGCCAGGAAAGGGTGGCCATCAGCGGGGACATTAAAGGAATGTTCCTGCAGGTGAGATTAGTAGAGGCGGACAAGCCCCTGTTACGGTTCCTATGGAGAGAGAAGCCAGGAGATGAGCACCCAGCCATCTACCAATGGGAAGTCCTCCCCTTCGGAACGACGTGCAGCCCCTGCTGTGCGACATTTGCACTACAGAAACATGTAGCAGAGGACCCAGCAGTGGACGAAGAGGTCCGACACAGCGTAAAGAACAGCTTCTACGTAGACAACTGTCTACAAAGCCTTTCAACCCAGGAAGAAGCCGAGGCTCTCCTGATTAAACTCCGCGCCTCATTGATCAAAGGCGGCTTTGATCTCAGGCAGTGGGCCAGCAGCGATCCGCAAGTACTGCGCAGCCTCTCCTCCGAGGACAAGGCAGCCAGCAGCGAGACCTGGATGGCTACAATCCCGGGAGAAGCCCAGGAGATGACCCTGGGATTGGTGTGGCGATTCAAAACAGATTCGCTTCACTACAGACACAAGCCCCTGACTACGGAGCAGGGAAGGCCGGCGGCGGCGCCGACCACCAGACGGAGTGTGTACACAACACTCGCCCGACAATATGACCCGCTAGGATGTATTCTACCGTACACCACCAGGGCAAAAATGATTGTACGAGCATTGGGGGACAAGGACCAGGGCTGGGACGACCCCATTCCCGCACACCTTGCATCCACCTGGAGAGAGTGGGAGATGGAGCTCCACTCACTCCCAGGCGTTAATATGCGCCGAAGCTACTTCCCACCCACGGTGAGGCCAGAGACATGTAAAATGGACTTACACGTCTTCAGTGACGCCTCAGAGGTCGCATACGGATCAGTAGCCTACTTGCGGGCCCAAGACCAAGGGGGAGAGATCTACACAGCATTTGTCCTCGCCCGCTCGAGAGTAGCCCCACGCAAGCAACAGTCTATCCCACGTCTAGAGCTCTGCGCAGCCCTAGCCGGAGCGCACCTAGCCACGCTCATCCAACGTGAGCTCACCATACCGGTGTCTAGAACAATCCTGTGGTCAGATTCCACGACGGTACTCGCCTGGATCAAATCGGACTCATGCAAGTACAAAGTCTTCGTGGGAGTCAGAGTCACCGAGATTCAAGACTTAACCGAAGAGTTAACCGGAGAAACAGAGTGGCGCTACGTTGATACAAAACAGAACCCAGCTGACGTCATCACCCGGGGGATGCCCCTGGATGACCTCACCCGTCGCAATGTCTACAGTGACGGCCCCACATTCCTAAGACCCCCGGAAGGACAGTGGCCCAAGCCTATCCCGAGGGAAGCAAGTCCAGAGGAGGTGGAAATTAAGAAGTCTGTGTTCTGTGGATTGAGCACCGTAGCCTCCACCGACCCTAACATAAACGATTGCACGTCCATAGAGAGTGCACAACAAAGAACATTCCTGCGGTACCACCCGGAGTGCAAGTCCCCCGCTGATATGTCAGCAGCTAACTACGAGGAAGCAGAATTGCTTCTACTGCAGCGAGCCCAGAGAGACTCGTTCCCCGATGAATTGGCCTGTCTACAGGGAGGAAAGCCCGTCCCATCCGACAGCAGATTAATTCACCTGGCCCCCGAGAGCGACGCTCATACCCTCATCAGAGTGGGTGGTCGCCAACGCAGAGCCCCCAATCTACCGGATGACATTAAATACCCGATCGTATTGGACAGCCGACACAAGGTCACAGAGCTGATTATAAAGAAATACGATGAGGATGTACATCACGCAGGAGCAGAAAGAGTCTTCGCGGAAATCAGACGTCGTTACTGGATCCTACAAGGAAGAGAGGCGGTACGACGCTTCCAACGAACATGTCTAGACTGCCGCAAGTGGCGCGCGCAGCCCAGCATACCAAGGATGGCTGACCTTCCTCCATGTCGCCTCCGAATCGGTGACAAGCCATTCCACTCAACGGGCATGGACTGCTTTGGCCCGCTGCACATAAAGAAAGGAAGAGGAACCGAGAAGCGGTGGGGTATTGTATTCAAATGCATGACCACCAGAGCGATACACATCGAGCTTCTCCCGACCATGAGCACAGACTCATTCCTTATGGCCTTCCGTAGATTCATATCACGGAAAGGAAGACCGTCTACCCTATTGTCCGATCATGGGACAAACTTTAAAGGCGGCGAAAGAGAGCTGAGAGAGAGCTTCCAAGCTATGGGCCCAGAACTTAAGACCCACCTCGCTCCAGCACAGGTTGATTTCCAATTCAACCCCCCAAACGCACCCCACTTCGGTGGCACTTGGGAACGAGAAGTGCGCTCCATAAAGACAGCCCTGTACGCAGTACTTGGGGCCCAGACTGTGGCGGAAGAAGTCCTAATGACAGTCCTCACGGAGATTGAGGGAGTACTTAACTCGAAGCCCCTCGGATATGTCTCCAGTGATGTGGCGGATATCGACCCAGTTACCCCCAACACACTCCTGATGGGGCGGCTAGATCCTGCATTACCCCAGACAATGTACCGGCCTGAAGAAGCGAACGGCCGACAAATGTGGAGGTACAGCCAAGTATTAGCCGACAAGTTTTGGAACAGTTTCCTACTGCACTACCTACCGTCTCTACAGACCCGCCAGAAGTGGGTAAAGGAGAGAGACAATTTGACAGAAGGAACAGTCGTCATGATTATTGATCAATCACTGCCCAGAGCTATGTGGCCGGCCGGCCGCGTAAGCAAAGTGATCACCGGTGCCGACGGCAAGGTCCGAGCAGCTGAAGTGCTCGTCCAGGGTCGCACTTACACCCGTCCCGTGGCAAGGCTCATAGAACTGCCTCGACTCCCAGACACAATCGATGATGACCATGACCCTACAACCCTATGACTTTTTGAAGTTGACTGACCCCTACAGCAAACCCTTATGTGTAAATAGACAACGCGATTAATCTGTCTCCGTTTAACTGATTAGGTCTGGGACCTATTCAGGGGGTGGCTGTTGTGAAGGGCCAGATTAAACCGAATATATATATTTATTTATATATATATATTTAATTGTATTTGTATATTCTCTAATATTCCCTGATATCCCTTGTATATTCCTTGTACAATATGCATTGAATATCCATTCTAGCCTACTGAACATCCCATAATAGTCTCCATTCTACTATTGGTCGAGACCTTGGTGCCAGGCTGCCATACCCCTCAGACCCAGTTCAAACGTACCGCTCGACATGTACGAACAAGTCCTAGTTCCGCGTAGGAATTTGGCTACCGCACCACTAATGGGACTATTTGTTCATAGTGCGTATATATACTGCGCTACTAAAGTAGGACTTTCTTTTCAGTCCAGTTTCTTACCCTCCAATAGAGTCACAGACGTAAAGCCTCCCCGCGATGCCACGTGTGGGAGTAAGGCCAAGTTCGCCTACCATCGGTATTGAGACATCGTGTATATTAATATTTGAATAGTCATATTTGGCACTATATCGTCGAGTTGGACGTAGTCTATTAAGCTAATAATAGTCTGTTAATATATAGTGCTTCGTGCGGTGAGAATACTACCGTAGTCAGTACCCCATCGTTTCGGGCAGAGAACTGGCTGCTTACCCAGGGTGGTTGACCCTATGTGAAGCTGCACCCGAGGAGCCCCAGAGCCGACGAGCGAGTGGACCTGTATACCGGATTATTCTACCGACGACAGCCCGCCTTCCCAGGCACGGATTATGCTTTGGATACTTTGATTATTCTATGGATAAAGACCCCCGACACTACCGTGTGTTGGAACCCCCCCCCCCTGGAGAGGACGCGAGGTGAGGAGACGCTCTGCAAGACGAGGTCTCTCCACATCTCTCCCCCGTGGACCGGAGAGAGCCGGCCCACAAAGAGTCCACCTGCTTTCATCTGTGGTCCAAGGATCGCCGGCGCATTGAACGGCACTACAGTGGGTTCTCCTGGGATACCCTTGGCCGGACGAGGCAGCTGGATTCTACCCCCCCCCCCTCCTACTCCTGTCGGCTTACAAGCGACCGGATTAACCCCCTCTAGTGTATCCAGCCTATAATCATTAAAGTATCATTGCTGTTATTCCTTAACTATTCCAGGTCGTATATTTACCACCTGCGCCTTCAGAGATTGGACATTATCTATTGATATACCGACGAATACTCCTTGCCATAAAAGTGCATACTATTTCAATTCATAAATGTAATTAAGTGATTAAGTGCTTATTCTACACACCATCGCTGTGTAGGAAAATAAAGACCTGTTTCTAATTCGTACATTTGTGTTGGATCCGTTTCATCTACGTGAGAGTGTTCATGATAATATATTTATGCCGTGTACTGGGTGGCCGAATATTAAGTACAAAGGTAGTGGTAGTAAGTATCATATCTAGTAATACAGTCAGGGAATTGTACCCCTCAGTTACACAGATAGACAGTACTGTTACATCCAGACATTTATGACACACCAGATCTACAAATATACAGTACTATACAGTACAACGGCTGTCATATAGACCCTGGCGTTGGAAACTCTGATTAATAGACAGAGTTTCTAAGAAGAGAGTATATACATTATATACATTTGAGAGTATATACATTTGAGGGAGAAGAAACTGTACATTGGAGGCGGTTGGGTAGGTGGGGTGGGGGGGGGGAACTGTACATTGGATGGGGTTGGGTTTGGACATTTACAGGGGCCAGTTTCGAATTGCAGCCTCCCGTAGGTGCTCTTTAAGAGCGGTTTTGAAGGTGGGTAGTGATTCACATTCCTTTACAGCTGTGGGTAGGGCGTTCCACATTGATGTGGCATAACTGCGAAACATGTTTAGTCCTTTGTTTGAGGCGAATCTGGGTTTAACATGATTTGTGGAGCTCCCTCTGGTGTTGTGGTTGTGGTATTCACTGACCTTTGGGAAGTATTTTGACATGTACATGGGTACCTTAGTGGTGTAGTGTATCTTGTAGACCAGGCCCATTGCAAGTTGCTGTACTCTGTCTTCTACTCTAAGCCATCCTAGGTTGTCAAAGTGGGCAGGGGTGAGGTGGGTTTTAGGAGTGAGGTTAAGCAGTAGTCTGACCAGTTTGTTTTGTGATGTTTGTAATCTTGTTTTTAGTGCCTTTGATGTGCTTTGGTACCATGAGGTGCAGGCATAGTCGTAGTACCCTTGAATGAGTGCTCCTGTTAGAGTCTTCAGGGTATTCTTGTTTACCAGAGAAGAGATCCGGTACAAGAATCTTGTTCGTTGGTTGACTTTTTTGATTACATTGATTGCCATTTTGTCACAGGAAAGATTTGCCTCTAGGATGGAACCCAGGTATGTCATTTCATCTTTCCTTGTGACAATGTTACCCACTGTAACAGAGAAGCCGTTGGTCTTGCTGAGTTTGTTATTTGATCCGAAGAGAATGGACTCTGTTTTGCCCAGGTGTAATGATAGTTTGTTATCAGCGAGCCAGGTGCAGAATCTGCCGAGTTCAGAGCTGAGGGTTTTTTCAACCTGCAACTTGTCCCTGTCCGAGACCAGCAGTGCTGAGTCTTGCAACATGGACAGTGCAACTTAGACAGTGCAACAGAGACAGTGCAACTTAGACCGTGCAACTTAGACAGTGCAACAGAGACAGTGTAACTTAGACAGTGCAACAGAGACAGTGCAACTTAGACAGTGTAACTTAGACAGTGTAACTTAGACAGTGCAACTTATACAGTGTAACTTCGACAGTGCAACTTATACAGTGTAACTTATACAGTGTAACTTCGACAGTGTAACTTAGACAGTGCAACAGAGAAAATGCGCCGACACAGAGAACAGGAAACAAGGAACTCAAATACAATAATAATAATGCAGGACCTGTCGCAGAGGTCTTTAATTGGCATGCAACGACACTCAATGTTAGCGGCACACAGCGGTTAGTTAGCACACACACACACCGGAACACACACGCATGCATTGTTCGTAGGATAGCCGATGCGATACTCCTCTGCGCATAACCCATCCCGTCCCCCTCCCCCCCAAGGGCAGCCGGGAGCAGACGAGGGCTGTGGCGTGAGCCACACCCAGGGACCATCCAAGTGCTCCTGCCCGTCTTCGTCACGGACGCGACAACGTTAGAGATCTGTTGTTTTGCATGTTTTTCCATTGGGTTTCTCTTATGGGGGGGGGGGACCCTTGCGAGCACGGGGAGAACATGCAAACAGGAACAAATGACAAACGAGAAACACCTGGGATGATTACACTGGAGACACCTGGGAGGGGAAACAGACTGACAAAGAACTACAAGAAAACAACACAATGAACTACAACTATGGATGACTAGACAAACACCAGACACTGGGACAAAACAAGCAGACTACAGACACTAAACGGAGAACCTGATACCAGACAGAGAGAGAGAGAGAGAGAGAGAGAGAGAGAGAGAGAGAGAGAGAGAGAGAGAGAGAGAGAGAGAGAGAGAGAGAGAGAGAGAGAGAGAGAGAGAGAGAGAGAGAGAGAGAGAGAGAGAGAGAACACTAAGGGACAGAAATACAGGGAACACACATACTGGGACAAGAATAGGTACTGTAGAGCAGGGGAGAACAGTCCATGGACCGGTGGGACGTTACACCCACATTGTTTTGCCTCCTAGCAAGTGTTGTCTCTTCCAACATGGAGGACAAACAGGCATTCTCAAGGTAACATTCGGCAGCTGTTTACCGTGGAGCGTGTGTGTGCATAATGAATAATGTGTTCAGTCTACAAACCACAGCTGTGCTCGTAGGAAAAGTCTTCATCTTTAGTTGTGTTTTAAACTGGGTGGATTAATTCTTACGTTGGGATGTCTTGGGTTTGGCTGACGTCTACAGACGAGATAGTTTGAGTATTGAGCAGGGTGCGTGTGTGCAAACGAGTGCAGGAAATAATGAGAGAGACAGAGAGAGAGAGAGAGAGAGAGAGAGAGTGTGCACGTGTGTCAGGGGCGTAACTTAGGCGGGGGTCCCCGGGAAATGTCCCCCGCATGATTTCAGAATAGAGTTATTGTCCCCCCCACGTTTTTACCATCCAAAAACAATGTTACATGATAATAAACGGTGACGCGACGCGGCGCTAACTGCTTGTTCCATCTCTGAGCTCAGGTCTTCATCATATCTATGTCTGTCACTATAGCCAATTGAAATGCTAGAAATGGTCACCTGGACTGGGAGAACCAACGAATTTCAAACAAAACAAACGTCTTTGGATAGCTTCTTTGCAACGGGGAAATACCAACTGATGAGCCAGAAGAGGATAAAGCTTCTTTTAATAAACAGGAGTCATGCTTAAAATACAGGTTTATCGCAACAGGTGACTCTCGCGTGTTGACATGGCAACATGAGGCAATGACACAACTGTGTTCAAGTTGCAGAAGATAAAGTAGTTGCATTCAACGCGAGTGGACATTTGACATCTTTCAAAGTTGGGATTTTGGAGGACCGAAACAATAATAAGCCCAGGGCAGGGCTGCATTATGGTGAGTTGTGTTTTAATAATAATACATTCGATTTATAATACTCCCGCCGAGGTGCTGCAAATCAAATGCCCACCCGTGACCCTACTGATCTGTTCATGTGTTATAATAATAATAATACATTCGATTTATAATACACCCGCCGAGGTGCTGCGCTTTCACTATCATTACAAGAGGCGCCACCAAGGGCGGTTAGGTGGCCGAGCGGAGATTGCGTTCGTCACCAGCCCCGGAGCTGAGCTGGATTTGCCTGTTCGAATCCAGCTCACAGCTCCGGGGTTGTCACCAGCTTGGCTGGCCGTCTGCACTGATACAATTGGCTGTATCAGAGGGTGGGAGAAGCTGGCGGGGTGGGTCCGGGTCGTTGTAAACAGCGACTCCTACAGTTCGGTCGGGGCGCCTGCTAAGCGCGGATTGGACGTGAGGGGGATAGTGTGGTCCTCCCACACGCTACGCCCTCTCAATGAGAATCCGCGCTGCCAGGTGAAAAGAAGCGGTGATTGGCTGGACGTGTGTCGGAGGAAGCACGTGGTAGCCTCCACTCTCCCAGATGATCTGACTGTGGGGGGTAAGTGTGCAGCGACCAGGAAGGGACTGGGAATTGGCATACGACTAACATTGGGATGGGAGAAAATCGGAGGAAAATGGAGGGGGAAAAAGACAAAAAAAAAAAAAAACAAGAGGCGCCACCGCCTGGGAAAATGCATATTGCACACCTGGTATTAGAAAAAAAAATAGGTAGCCTACCCCCCCCCCCCCCCCCCCTGTGACGTCACTGACCACGCCCCCTAATCTGTCCCCCGCACCACTAGCAACAGAGTTACGCCACTGACGTGTGTGTAAGTGTGTGTGTTGTGTGTGTGTATACTCATGTGTGTATAATGACTATAATTCGAATAACTGTGTGTGTGTGCGCGCGTGTGTGTGTGTGTGTGTGTGTGTGTGTGTGTGTGTGTGTGTGTGTGTGTGTGTGTGTGTGTGTGTGTGTGTGTGTGTGTGTGTGTGTGTGTGTGTGTGTGTGTGTGTGTGTGTGTGTGTGCGCGCGCGCACGTGTGATTGCCTATTACAGTCTCTCTTTACCACCCAGTCGTTGTGAAGACTCATCCAGCCTGCTGTACGTCCCGGGGGAATGGGTGGGATGGCGGCTCGTCTTGGGAGCATCCGGAACCTTACCTTGCTGTTGTGATTGGACTAAGATTAAACCTCTGAGGCCACAGACACACATGTAGGTCAGATATGAATGAATGCAAACTGCAACCATATGAACGTGATGGCAGAGAAATGAAAGGAAGGAGAAGGAGCAGACAATGACTGTTCTGTTGTAATGAGAAGCAGTGATAGTCCACTGGGACTGATGACAGGGAAACTGTCTCCTAACAGAGAGAGACACAGAGACTGTCTCCTAACAGAGAGACACAGAGACTGTCTCCTAACAGAGAGAGACACAGAGACTGTCTCCTAACAGAGAGACTGTCTCCTAACAGAGAGACACAGAGACTGTCTCCTAACAGAGAGAGACACAGAGACTGTCTCCTAATAGAGAGAGACACAGAGACTGTCTCCTAACAGAGAGAGACACAGAGACTGTCTCCTAACAGAGAGAGACACAGAGACTGTCTCCTAACAGAGAGAGACACAGAGACTGTCTCCTAACAGAGAGAGACACAGAGACTGTCTCTTAACAGAGAGAGACACAGATACTGTCTCCTAACAGAGAGAGACACATAGACTGTCTCTTAACAGAGAGACACAGAGACTGTCTCCTAACAGAGAGACACAGTGACTGTCTCCTAACAGAGAGAGACACAGAGACTGTCTCTTAACAGAGACACAGTGACTGTCTCTTAACTGAGAGAGACACAGAGACTGTCTCTTAACAGAGAGAGACACAGAGACTGTCTCTTAACAGAGAGAGACACAGAGACTGTCTCTTAACAGAGAGAGACACAGAGACTGTCTCCTAACAGAGAGAGACACAGAGACTGTCTCCTAACAGAGAGAGACACAGAGACTGTCTCCTAACAGAGAGACACAGAGACTGTCTCTTAACAGAGAGAGACACAGCGACTTACTGTCTTAACAGAGAGAGACACATAGACTGTCTCTTAACAGAGAAACACAGAGACTGTCTCCTAACAGAGAGACACAGTGACTGTCTCCTAACAGAGAGAGACACAGAGACTGTCTCTTAACAGAGACACAGTGACTGTATCTTAACTGAGAGAGACACAGAGACTGTCTCTTAACTGAGAGAGACACAGAGACTGTCTCTTAACAGAGAGAGACACAGAGACTGTCTCTTAACAGAGAGAGACACAGAGACTGTCTCTTAACAGAGAGAGACACAGAGACTGTCTCCTAACAGAGAGAGACACAGAGACTGTCTCCTAACAGAGATAGACACAGAGACTGTCTCCTAACAGAGAGACACAGAGACTGTCTCTTAACAGAGAGAGACACAGCGACTGACTGTCTTAACAGAGAGAGACACAGAGTCTGCCTCCTAACAGAGACACAGCGACTGACTGTCTTAACAGAGAAAGACACAGAGACTGTCTCTTAACACATTCCCCGCCAACAACGATTATACTCGTTATTCGGCGTCATCTCTTGAATGCCAACAATGAGTATACTCGTTATTTGATCGTTATTTCTTTTATTCAATATTTCTATTCATTACAGGCACACAGACTTGGGGTTAACATGGGGAATCATCCTGAGAATGCCAAAGTTCAATACCGGCCGCATCCAGCTAGACGGCGGTATCGAGCACCCTTTGTAACCTTATATCTTGGCCTGTACAACGGTCAAATGTCTCCGGGCGCAGTTTTCTTGGTCGGGCCAGTCGAGCAATTCTCCCGGTTGCATTGAAGCGCGTCAAATATCCCCGATCCATATGTTGTGGTTAGGGATGCTCGATATTGGCTTTTTTACCGATACCGATATACCGATATTGTCCAACTCTTAATTTCCGATACCGATATCAACCGATACCGATATATGCAGGGTCCCCCCCCCCCAAAAAAACTAAATAATTTCAGGTAATTAAAATTACATATCTTGTCGTGTAATTAACACAACATTATGCATACTTTGACAATAAATAAAATAATAATTTGTTCTTACTTGCTTGCCTGTGTAAATAAAAGTTAAATACAATTTTTATTTTTTAAACCGATACCGATATTTTCCGATATCACATTTTTATGCCAATATCGGTAGGCCGATAATATCGGACATCCCTAGTTGTGGTGGGTTATGTCGTGAACCAAATGGACATCGGATGTACCAGATGGCGATCAAACAATTGGAATATTATTTTTGGAATACTCCCGATCACAGGTAAGGACTATCTGACGTCAATTTTAGCTTGATCGTGCAATGCATTTATACCAATCGGGCTGATAAGCATTTTTAGTGTTCAATACGAATGCTGTTACTGGCAATCAAATCATCAGAAATGACCCCCCCCCCACCCTTTCATGCATTCATGATGAAACATAATACCTATTATATAGATTTGATTTGGGAATAGTAGCGTGTCCAGGCAAGAAACGGCAACGCTTATAGTAGGATTCACATATGAGGCTATAACACAGCCTTTCGGGAATTACCCCAGACCACTCTAAAACCATACTTATATTCACCACTGTATAACACAGGAACGTATGGATGAATTTTTTTTATTTTTCACATATTGAACAATAGATAGGTGATGTCAAATGGGCCATAGTATTGTATCCATAGCTATAATATAGAATAATAGTTATAGCTCTACAAACAAGGTGACGCACTCCTATCTTTGCATGGCATTGCTACAACGGGCCCCGTCTAATAGCTGGCGCTGAATGAGTTAACAGAGAGATTAATTCATAGTGACATTTATGACATACACAACATACATGACATCATGACATGTATACATGACATGACATGACATGACAACAGCTAATCAGGAGGATCTCACTCTCTCTGTCTCTCTCTCTCTGTCTATATCTCTGGGGGCTTTCTCATTAGGAACGGGTGCTCCGCTCCGTCCTCGCTCTGTCTTTGAGTGCAAACTCCCCCCCTCCCTCTCCCCCCTCTGGTTTGTGTACACACTGCAGTCTTGGTTCGCTCCGGGTTTTGTTTACGGTTTTGCGTTTTGAGCGTGTAAGCTGCCGTAGGCGATGATGTCACATTCGAACGTCAACAACACACAGAGATGGAAACTGGACGCCCGATATAAAGAAACAAATAACCAATAAATATGAAGTTATCTTTGAAACTCTGTTGTCAAGCTTTGTCAATATAACCCACCCCTTTTTTCACGAATGGAACTGGTGTCGTGGAGTCCGCTTTGAGCGTGTTCCAGGGTTAGCGGCTGACGCTAGTTAGCGTAGTCTAGTTATGGGGTAACTTAGTTAGCAGCAAACGTTAGCCCATTGCTCGCGTTAATTATTATATTGCATGTCATTGAAGGTCTGCGCTGGTCTGTGTCTATAATGAAATGAGAGGAAAGCTCTGCGCTAAAGCAAGTCTCATCTCAGCCGCGACGTGACAACATACTCGATGTTATATAAAAATTATCTCGCGGTCTACTTGAAAATCAGCCTGCAATCTAATTTGGGTGGCTGGAGTCTTTGATAATTCTCTTAGCCTTACCCATGCACCGCTTGTTGTAAATGTTCTGGAGAGTGGGAAGCCCCCCTCCAATAGTGCGTTCGGCTGAACGGGCCAGTCTCTGTAGTCTGCTACGGTCTTGCGCGGTGCTATTCCCAAACCAGGAGGTGATATTGCCAGTCAGGATGCTCTCTATTGTACATGAGTAGAAGTTCTTAAGGATCTTCTGACTGACGTAGGCGTTGTCGTGCCTTCTTCACAACATGTGTAAAAAATGTAAAAAAAAAAAAAAGAAAAGTTTAAATTCTGAGGGAGGAGGAGCATAACCGGCTAGACTTCAGAGAGTTTTTAACAGAAAGAGACATATAGAGAGACACAGAGACGTGTGCATGGATACAGGCACATACACACACACACACACATGCAGGCATACATGTGTGCACACATTTAAACGGAAAGACACAGACACAACCACACACAAAGAAAGACACGAAAATACACCCATGTATGCGTGCACACACACACGCATACAGACACACACACGCATACACGCACACACGCGCGCGTGCATACACACACATGCATACACACACACAAATACAAAACTCTGGAGGATTTACTTTTCCTGCCATTAATACCACACTACTTTTAAATACTGAAAAAAGCTTGTACTAAAACTTCTCCATTCCTGCCAATAGCTGCTGCAATTCTACTCTCATGCAAAATTCTAATTAGGCAAGAGGGAGGGTGCATGTACGAGGTGGAAAGGAACTAATTACATTTACTGTAGTTAGAATCAGAATCAGAAAGGTCTTTATTGCCAAGTAGGTTACATACACAAGGAATTTGATTTGGTCATTTGGTGCAACATTAACAAACAGACAATAATTTAGTAGATTTGTAAGATAGCTAAAAATTCCTTTTTTAAGTTTGTCTAAAAGCCTGTACTTGTACATCTACTTGAGTACATTTACTCATACTTTTACTTACATTAACTGTCATTTACAGCAGAACACAGTCATTCCTGTCAGGAGCTTCATTTAAAAAGCTACAGTACAGATCTGGTGCCTGATATTATATCACTATCTATATTATCAGTGATATGATTTAGGTGAACGTTATCGCAGCATGCACAAAATGTTTTAAGATTTTCATTGAAAAACTTTTTTGGGGGGCTGCTTAGGAACTATATATCGCAGTACTCTTTCCACCTCAATACAGACATACAGTATAAGAATGTCACCAGCAAACATCTCAGCTGCTAAAAAGGTTTTTTATTATAGAAAACAGACTTCGCTGCCTGACAACCTCACTGGCAGGAGGGAGATCTACTCCTTGGATCTGCCTCCTAACTGGACATCATCCACTGCTTCCTCAGAGCTTATTTGCTCAATTCCAGCAAGTACAAGGTTCTTAAATGGCGATGGTTTTATTCACTGATGCAGAAATAAACAACGGTAACACTTTAAAATAACACTCAGTTATAAGACCTTTATAAGGTATTTGTAGACTAATCATGAACAAACCATTTATATAAATTTTTTCATCACCTGTTACAAATGTTGTAGACAGCTTTTGGATACACCCTTCTTTGTGACATCAAACAGTGACAGAATTAGGACTATAGATAAATGCAATTTTATTAACATATACAATACATGTGCACTGCACATATAGTGTAACTGGGAGGGCACTAGGACCCAGGAGTACCCTGGCCAGGTATTGCCAGAGCATGTAGAGGAGGTCTCACACGAGTGAGACTTGACTTCACGTTTGTTGCCGTCTGTTTGAATGGAAGCACAATATATATTAGCAGAGCCAAGTTATTCCTGCTGCCCCACGCTTTTAAGGTATGAGCAGGCTAAACACCTTTTTTGTTGGTAAATCTATTTAAATCTAATAATTTCCGACCTACAACTCTTATATTTTGTGTAGACGTACTTGATGTGGTGGGCGCTAACGTTACATTTGAATTATGTGTTCGTTCCTAATGTGTGCTCAGTATATTGCGGTATGTGCTGATGACATGAGGGTAATCATTATTTGTATTTTCAGGCTGTATAGGCGCATGTATTTTATATGTTAATAAAATTGCATTTATCTATAGTCCTAATTCTGTCACTGTTTGATGTCACAAAGAAGGGTGTATCCAAAAGCTGTGCACAACATTTGTAACAGGTGATGAAAAAGTCAACAAATAATTAACTGTATTAGACATTTGTTAATGATGAATAGGCCTCACTTTAGATTAGGGCACACAATAGCATCTGTAAATGATTTATAGATGTTTTATGAATGTCTTAAAGGTCCTGTGTCTTGCTATTCCTTTCACTATTTGGGCAACTTTACACAATTCCTGTGAGTCTATGGAACACATCTGTAAAGTAAAAATTGCATTGTTTTGTATTTCTAATCAAGTACTCTAAAGCAAAATTTTTACACTTCAAGATTTCAAGCTGTTTTGGGCTGGGCTCCGCCCATAAGCGCTTTGAGTGACAGTCACCCACAGTCTGCACTGGCAGACAGAGAGAGACATAGAGAGATTGAGGGGGATACTAATTAATTTCACCGCTGGGGCATAATCCCACGGGACAATGCATTGGTAACTTGTTTCAAATGACAATATATACCCCTGTGAATATTATTGCATGGACGGATTCGCGCGTGGGAGTGTGCACAATGATATTTTGACAGTGATATGCGAGTGCTCCCGACTGCGTGTGTGTTTCCCCGAGAGAAGCTCCTGCCCCGCCTGAACGTGCGGTCGGGAGTGTGTGTAAATGCTCCGTGTCCCTCGCTCTCTTTCCCTCTCTATCTCTCTCTCTCCCTCTCTCTCTCTCTCCCTCTCTCTCTCTCTCCCTCTCTATCTCTCCTCTCTCTCTCCCTCTCTATCGCTCTCTCTCCCTCTCTCTCGCTCGCTCGTTCTCTGCTATCACTGTCGGCACCCATGCACACACAGTCGGGTTTGTGTGTAAATGCTCCGAGACAAGGGAGAGAGAGAAAGGAAAGATGCGTCCCGAAAACACACACACACAGTCGGATTTGTGTGTAAATGCTCCGAGACGAGGGAAAGAGAGAGAGGAGAGATGCGTCCCGAAAACATACACACGCAGTCGAGTTTGTGTGTAAATGCTCCCGTTGCTCCGTATCCCTCTCTCCCTCTTTCTGTCGGCACATGCGCACGTCAACCCGTTTGAGGAAGTGTCAGTATTTTCAATCACTCTGTTGTTGAGCGAATTGTTGATTGTGGGCGGTGACTACAACCAGTGCCTTACTCACGTCAGCAAAACAGTCAAATCAGAATGGCTTAGTTCAGTGAGGGAGGATCTCGTGAACTCGAGAATAGACTGATGAGCCAAAATGAGAATTAGAGACACAGACCACATTGATACAAACCATTGCTAGAAAACAATGCTAAACACTGGAAAATGCCATTTATAAGACAGGGGACCTTTAACAAATCATTTGTTGAACATGAACAAATAAATGGAGGTAGGGCCTACAGTATAGTTGTTTTTTCATATCCATTTTTCAAAGCATCTACAAATGTGTTACCATTAAACAACATTATTTGATGATGAACAAATCAAGTACAAACAATGTTGATAATGAGTTATAAATAATGTAGAACTAATTTGTAAATGTTATACAAATATAGTTATAGATTATTTAATAATAATTTATGAATGTATATAAATGGTTTGTTCATGATTAGTTCATTATCTACAAATACCTTATAAAGGTCTTATAACTGAGTGTTATTATGAAGTGTTACCTCCTAAACAACTACTGGAGCGCTGACCGGGACCAGTGTTTGTTTCAGTCACTTAGGTGAAACACTGGAAAAGCATGATATTACTGTTCCACTGTGACTTGTTTTCAAGATCCAGTTATATCATACCTAATTATTGCATAACATCACATAGCAACCCTTGTTTTGCACCTAGCAACCATTGTTTCTTCCAACATGGAGGACAAATGGGCCTTCTATAGACCTGGGGAGGTAGGTTCCACTGTTCCACTTCTCCCATTACAGTCTCCCAGTAATCAGTAAATACAGCCATACCATATTGTCATAATCTTTGACAGAGGGATCGATCATTTCATTATTTTATAATGTAATCTTTATCTGTTTCCATGGTAACTACTGCAATACCCATAAGCCTTGCCAATCATCGACCAATCACAAGAACATCATTACTCTCACGTTAGTATCCCTTGTCATTCTCATTTGCTATCTAACCATCGTGCCACTATCTCACTATTATCAGGTAATCATGAGCGTGTAACTCCAATGGTGTATTCCGTCTGTTGTCTTGACTATTTTTTTGTATCCACTTTTTCTCCAATTTTTTTTTCTATATTTTCTCCCATCCCAATTTTCGTATCATCCAATTCAACCCTCCCCTGTCACGAACGCTGTTTCTTGCCTCCCACAAGCCGGCTGCAATGTGGACTAAGTCATACATAGCACAAGTCCCCTCCGGTACTTGAGGTAACAGCAGTCGCATCTTTTCACCTGCGCAGCTCGATCTCTCAGTGGCGAGGAGTAACGCGTGGGAGGCTCACGCTGCCCCCGACACTTCCTGATTCTACTGCGCAGGCGCACCAACCGACCTGTAGGAGTCGCTGTTCACAACGCCCGATCCCCACCCATCAGTTTCCCACCCCCTAATACGGCCAATGTGTATTAGTATGAACGACCAGCTAAACTGAAAGCAATGTGGAGCGCTGGGCTCGAACAGGCAAGCCCAGCGTCTCCGTCATTCGTGGCGAGCGCCTTGCCCACTACGCCACGTAGCCGCCCCTGTTGTCTTGACTATTTTGGTTTTGTAGCGTTGGAGGATGGATGGACTGCATAACAGCTTTTTATCTAAAGTGCTTTACAACAATAAGCACTTTGATTTGATTTTTTATTTGATTTTATTGATGGATTAAAACACACAACAAGGATCAAAAGGATAACATGAGAAAGAGTAAGACCCTTAACTCGGACATTCACACAGTGACCGGGAGCGGTTTTAAGTGTCTTGCTCATGGAATGGAAGTGGGAACCTTCCGATGACCGGACGAGCGCTCTGCCTCCTGATGACCAGACGCGCCTCCTGATGACCAGACGAGCCTCCTGAGGACCATCTACCTCCTGATGACCAGACGAGCGCTCTGCCTCATGAGCTGTTGTCCTCTCAGCCACACAGTGCTTGCTCAGACAGGGCTTGTGGTGTACGATGGAACAAAGCTTTGTCCCCGTTACTTAAATCTCATTTAATTAGGCTCGACTCTGCTCCTGTCAAATGTCAGACTTACTAAATAAGTGGAACCATATTAACCAGCTACCTTGAGAAACTCCTTGCAGAACCAGAACCAGGCGGGTCTCAGAACTCTCATATGACCCCAGGTCTATACATTCTGTCAAACGGCCTCTGTTGACATTAAGACGCTCAAGATCACCACTTTAGAATTTAAGCTCACAATCTAAACCTGTTTTTCAGTGATCCAAAGGTGTCTATAATCTGATTCCGGTGTAGGGTACAAACGTAATGTACCGTTTTGTAATCAGATTACTGTAACCCAATCGCGAGTGATGCTTTACTTCCCCCGGCCCTGCGAGCTGGCCTGTTGAAACGCAGCTTGTTAAACATGCTCTCAGCTAAAACAACTGAGGGAAGTTGTCTGATGTGTGGGAATGCAGAGCAGGGGGCAGGCGTGTTTCTGAGGGAGAGCCCGGCCTTGATTTGCCTTTAGTAAAATAAACTAAGTCGTTTCTGAAAAAGACAAGCTTCACTCGTTCAGGTCTGTTCAGCTAAAGACGTCTGCTCTCAGTGCTTTCCCTGGCAGCTGGCAAGCTGCAACACACACCTGGGTAAACACACACATATGCTCCCCTGTTGTTCTGTCCCTCTCTCTCTCTCTCTCTCTCTCTCTCTCTCTCTCTCTCTCTCTCTCTCTCTCTCTCTCTCTCTCTCTCTCTCTCTCTCTCCTCTCTCTCTCTCTCTCTCCTCTCTCTCTCTCTCTCTCTCTCTCCCTCTCTCTCTCTCTCTCTCTCTCTCTCTCACTCACTGCTCTCTCTCCTCCTCTCTCTCTCTCCTCTCTCTCCTCTCGCCTCTTCTCTCTCTCTCTCTCTCTCTCTCTATCTCTCTCCCTCCCTCCCCTCTTTCCTCACCCTCACTCTCTGCCTCCTTTCATTCTCTCACTCTCTCTATCTCTCCCCCTCCCCTCTTTCCTCACCCTCACTCTCTGCCTCTCTTTATTTTCTCTGTCTGTCTATCTATCTATCTATCTCTATCTATCTATCTATCTATCTATCTATCTATCTATCTATCTATCTATCTATCTATCTATCTATCTATCTATCTATCTATCTATCTATCTATCTATCTATCTATCTATCTATCTATCTATCTATCTATCTATCTATCTATCTATCTATCTATCTATCTATCTATCTATCTATCTATCTATCTATCTATCTATCTATCTATCTATCTATCTATCTATCTATCTATCTATCTATCTATCTATCTATCTATCTATCTATCTATCTATCTATCTATCTATCTATCTATCTATCTATCTATCTATCTATCTATCTATCTATCTATCTATCTATCTATCTATCTATCTATCTATCTATCTATCTATCTATCTATCTATCTATCTATCTATCTATCTATCTATCTATCTATCTATCTATCTATCTATCTATCTATCTGTCTGTCTGTCTGTCTGTCTCTTTAATCTATCTCTCTCTCTCTTTATTCTCTCTCTATCTCTCTCCCCCCCTCCCCTCTTTCCCCCACCCTCACTCTCTCTCTCTAAAAGATGAGGCTCATTGGCCCGGCGGCGTGAATATTAAAGGCAACCAACTTGTGTTCAGCCTTTCGTTCAGCGTTTCTCTGATTGGCCACACGGCCACGTGACCGCGCTACCGCGCGGCAGAGAGTTGCGCCTCCCGCGGTAGCGGCCGTCTTCCGTTGTAGAATTGTTTACATCAGGGTGAACGCTGTTGTATTCGCAAATATGAGAGCCAGCAATACGCAGCTCCAGTTAACCTAATTTATACCGTAATGAATCATTAAAAAAATATACCGTTAACTGGAATATGTTGTTCTTTACACATATGTTGGGATTATGTAATTGGTTTGTCATGACAAAACAATAGAAATCGCTACTTTACATCAGGGTGAACGCTGTTACGCTGCCACCACCCACTTCAATGACAGAGCTCTCATATTTGCGAATGCATAAAACTATATCTTAAATTATGGCTATGTGTCTAATATGGCTGTCGCGAAGTCATTGATAAGCGACAGCCATATTAGACACATAATTTAAGATATAGTTTATGCATTCGCAAAATATGAGAGCTCTGTCATTGAAGGGCTTCTACACGGAGCACGGCCGCTGCTGCTGGAGCTGGACCGAGTCAAGCCGGCGGCGGCGCGCGGAAGCCGGGGAGAAACCACCGCATCGCCCCGCTGGCGCTTCAGCAGCCTCCACTGATGGACAGTGACGAGTGAATCTGGTAGTTGGTTTATGACTTTAAAACGCGAAATAACATATAACGTTACAGCGTACAGTTTCTAGTAGCCTCCACACTGATGTACAGTGACACCCAGAGTTTCTAGTTACAGTAGTGACGCGTGAATCGAGATAGTCCTAACAGTGTTTATTATTAAGAGTCAGATAGTCCTAACAGTGTTTATAGTCCTAACAGTGTTTATTAGTAAGAGTCAGATAGTCCTAACAGTGTTTATTATTAAGAGTCAGATAGTCCTAACAGTGTTTATTATTAAGAGTCCTAACAGTGTTTATTATTAATTAACGTCATAAACAGCCTCCACTGATGTACAGTGACGAGTGAATCTGGTAGTGGTTTATGACGTTAAAAACGCGAAATAACATATAACGTTACAGCGTACAGTTTCTAGTAGCCTCCACACTGATGTACAGTGACACCCAGAGTTTCTAGTTACAGTAGTGACGCGTGAATCGAGATAGTCCTAACAGTGTTTATTATTAAGAGTCAGATAGTCCTAACAGTGTTTATAGTCCTAACAGTGTTTATTAGTAAGTGTCAGATAGTCCTAACAGTGTTTATTATTAAGAGTCAGATAGTCCTAACAGTGTTTATTATTAAGAGTCCTAACAGTGTTTATTATTAATTAACGTCATAAACCAACTACCAGATATATTTTGCACCAGGGAACTTGAAGGTTCCTGCCGCGCTCGCGGCAAAAGGGGCGGGCTAGCGGCGTGGGGTCGTGGCCAATCAGAGAAAAGCTGAACACAAGTTGGTTGCCTTTATTATTCACGCGGCTCGGCGGAGAGGCCTTCCGTCTGTCTTCAGTCGGGTGACCGCCAGGGTCGCGGGGGCGCGGGCTCCGACCACATATCCGTCTCACTTCCCCAGCGCTGTCCACACAGACCAGAGACGCCAGCGGCCGACAGGCCCAGCCCCAGAAAATCCCCCCCCCCCCCCCGAAATAATCCTTGTTGTGTGGAGCTCCAGCCCACAGCCATGTGCATTACCTCAGGAAGCTGACAGAGCCCAGCATCTACAACCACCAGCACTCACTGTGTCAGCTCACCATGATGTCAGCCAGCCAGCCAGCCAGCCATCTCTCTCTCTCTCTCTCTCTCTCTCTCTCTCTCTCTCTCTCTCTCTCTCTCTCTCTCTCTCCTCCCTCCTCTCTCTCTCCTCTCTCTCTCTCTCTCTCTCTCTCTCTCTCTCTCTCTCTCTCTCTCTCTCTCTCTCTCTCTCTCTCTCCTCTCTCCTCTCTCTCCCCTCTCCTTCTCTTCTCATCGCTCCTCTCACTATCTCTCTCCCCTTGTCACCCCCCCTCTCTCCCTCTATCTCTCTTACTCTCTCTTTCTCTCTCTCTCCTCATCAACCCCCCTTTCTCTCCTCATCGCCCCTCTCTCTCTCGTTCTCTCTCTCTCCTCATCAACCCCTCTCTCCCTCATCGCCCCTCTCTCTCTATCTCTCTCTCTCTCTTCATCAACTCTCTCCTCATCACCCCCCTCTCTCTCCCCCTCTCCTTCTCTTCTGATTGCTCCTCTCACTATCTCTCTCCCCTCGTCACCCCCCCCTCTCTCCCTCTATCTCTCTTACTCTCTCTTTCTCACTCTCCTTATCAACCCCCCTCTCTCTCCTCATCGCCTCTCTCTCTCTCTCTCTCTCTCTCTCTCTCTCTCTCCTCATCAACCCCCCTCTCTCTCCTCATCGCCCCTCTCTCTCTCTCGTTCTCTCTCTCTCCTCATCAACCCCCCTCTCTCCTCATTGCCCCCCTCTCTCTCCCTCTCTCTCTCTCTCTCTCCCCTCTCCCCTACTCCCTCATGTATGTTTACTGGCAGACTTGCTGGTGGACTGTATCCATATCTATACAGCAGACAGTGATCATTCTCTGAGCAGAGGTGTTTTTGGCCCAACGAGAGACTGAACTGCCAAAAGCATCATGTACAGTGTCTCCATGTTACAAGAACCCGTTATCCTCCCTGATGCTGCACGGGCAAAGATAAAAACCAGGACTCTCAAGAACAGGCAGACGCACAGTATTTTTCCCGGTTCCCGGTTTGATTCCTGCTCCTCCCAGGCAGCGTGTCGAAGTGTCCTTGAGCAAGACACTTAACAGCCTAATTGCTCTCGATGAGCAGGTTGGCTCCTTGTGTGGTCGCCTCCACCGTCAGTGTGTGAGTGTGTGAGTGAATGGGTAAAATGTGAAGAACAAATTGTAAAGCGCTTTGGATAAAATAACTATATAAATACACCACCTCTGTTCATAACCACACCACCTCTGTTCATAACCACACCACCTCTGTTCCTAACCACACCACCTCTGTTCATAACCACACCACCTCTGTTCATAACCACACCACCTCTGTTCATAACCACACCACATCACCTCTGTTCATAACCACACCACCTCTGTTCCTAACCACATTACCTCTGTTCCTAACCACACCACCTCTGTTCATAACCACAACACCTCTGTTCATAACCACACCACCTCTGTTCATAACCACACCACCTCTGTTCCTAACCACACCACCTCTGTTCCTAACCACACCACACCACCTCTGTTCCTAACCACACCACACCACCTCTGTTCATAACCACACCACACCACCTCTGTTCCTAACCACACCACACCACCTCTGTTCCTAACCACACCACCTCTGTTCCTAACCACACCACACCACCTCTGTTCCTAACCACACCACCTCTGTTCCTAACCACACCACCTCTGTTCATAACCACACCACCTCTGTTCCTAACCACACCACCTCTGTTCCTAACCACACCACACCACCTCTGTTCCTAACCACACCACCTCTGTTCCTAACCACACCACACCACCTCTGTTCCTAACCACACCACCTCTGTTCATAACCACACCACCTCTGTTCCTAACCACACCACCTCTGCACAAGAGGCCCCAACATTTGTATTCTTTTCTTTTAACTTAAAATGTTTATTATTTTGGAGGCCCCTCGTCACTAGAGGCCTTTTGGAGGCCCCTCGTCACAAGAGGCCCCAAATTATTAAAAAAAAAATTGAACTCTTATTTTGAAAAAATGTAGGCCCCTCGTCACCCGAGGCCTTTTGGAGGCCCCTCGTCACTAGAGGCCCCAAATTATTATTATTCTTTTTTTTACTTTTATAAAAAATGTTTGGAGGCCCCTCGTCACTAGAGGCCCCAAATATTTGTTTATTTTTTTTAACTTTTATTTAAAAAAAAATTGGAGGCCCCTCGTCACTAGAGGCCCCACATTTTATTTATTTTTTTTTCTTATTTTGGAGATCGATGTCATACTGTGACACTGAAATGAAAACATATTTCATCAACTAAAATATTTAGTCAACAAAAATATTTCATCAACAAAAATATACAGTACGTCACACCCTGCCGTCTGCAAGTTGCTAATCTTGAGTATTTTTTCTCATCTTCATAAGAGTTTGAGGTTTTCCATTTGAGGTAAAAACAGCAATAAAAAGTCAAAACTTGCATCTCCACATCCCAGCCCCGACGCCTGAATACTTTTACCAATGGATTTCCAGTTCCGCGTTCTGATTGGCCACTGACCTTTCTGGTAGCGCCAATCGTGTGATGCCTCTTTCTTTCACCGGTTAAGCTTAGGCACTCTTTCGAAGTTGGTTAAGGTTAGAGTTTGTCTTAGAGCAGGGCGATAGAACACCAGCCCTGATTCCATACTCTAACCTTAACCAACTTCGAAAGAGTCGCCTAAGAAACGTCAGTGGCCAATCAGATCGAAGAACGCGAACGTGGAACTGGAAATCCGTTGGTAAAAGAATAGACACAGCCCCGACACGAATAAGGCAGATTGGGATCATTATTCATGACAGACAGCAGAGACCCGCCGGTGCTGATAGTGGATATCATCGAGCTCCCCCTAGTGACTAGGGGGCAGGCCACGTGAGCGGATCGGCGCGGGCGAGAAATCCGCTCTTCGCTCTTTAAAGCTTGGTCCGCTCCGCTAATCGCTCATGTTGACCCCGCACCCAAGTCGATCTCCGCTCGCTCACCGCTCACCTTGAATCGAGCGCTCCCCGCTCCCCGCGCCACATCGCTCGGCAGATTATTTTTTTTTGGAGCATGGTGTAAATTAGCTCAAACTACAACAGTCTACACCCCCTGGGCCCCTTAACAATTGTTTGTATTGACTTACTTACTTACTTACGCCTATCGCTCCTTTTGGGGGAGCATAGGCCGTCGACAACAGTTCGCCAGGGTCCTCTGTCCTGTGCTTTGCTTTCCAGCTGTTTCCATGTCAGTCCGCTCTGTGTGATGTCTGTCTCCAAGTCCCTGCGCCAGGTGTTCTTGGGCCGGCCTCTCTTCCTTTTGCCTTGGGGGTTCCATCTAAGGGCCTGTCTGGTGGTGCTGGTGTTTGGTTTGCGTAGTGTGTGGCCGATCCATCCCCACTTTCTTCTCTTGATTTGTTCTTCCACTGGTTGTTCGCCCGTTCTCTGCCAGAGATAATTGTTGCTGATGGTATCTGGCCAGTGGATGTTCAGGATCCGCCTCAGGCATCTGTTGATGAATGACTGCACTCTAGTCATTGTGATCTTGGTTGTCCTCCACGTCTCTGATCTGTATAAGAGTACTGGCTTGATGTTGGATTTGAATAGTCTGATCTTTGTCTGCTGACTGATAACCTTGGAGCTCCAGATGTTCTTTAGTTGGATGTATGAGGCCCTTGCCTTGCTGATTCTTGCTCTGACATCTGCCTCCGTGCCACCCTTCTTATCTATGATGCTACCTAGGTAGGTGAAGGATTCTACTTCCTCAAGTGCTGTTCCCTCCAGGTTTACTGGGTCTTTGTTGTTTGTGTTGATCTTGAGTATTTTGGTCTTTCCTTGGTGGATGTTGAGGCCTAGTTGTGTTGAGGTGTCTGCCAGTATGTTAGTCTTCTCCTGCATCTGTTGTCGACTATGGGATAGTAGGGCAAGGTCGTCTGTGAAGTCTAGGTCGTCCAGTTGTGTTGTGAGTGTCCACTGGATCCCGTTTCTCCTCTGTGCTGTTGTGGTCTTCAATATCCAGTCGATGGCCAGGAGGAAGAGGAAAGGGGACAGGATACCACCTTGCCTTACTCCGGTCTTCACTTGGAAGCTTCGTGTGAGCTGTCCGCTGTGTATGACTCTGCAGGTCATACCTTCATAGGAGTTCCTCATGATGTTGACAAGCTTTTCTGGTATGCCGTAGTGTCGAAGCAGTTTCCAGAGGGTGTTTCTGTGGAGGCTGTCAAATGCCTTCTCATAGTCTACGAAGTTGATGTATAGTGGAGAGTTCCATTCCAATGATTGCTCGACTATGATTCGGAGGGTTGCAATCTGTTTGTATTGAGCCGCATTGTAATTGTACCCATTCTGCAATGTTAAATAATGTTGTTTATCCATTCACTAGCTCTATTAAGCGATGATAGCTAGCCTAGCCACAATGCTATGGTCGCTGCCATTAACGTTAGCATGTAAGCTAACGACAACAACAATGGCGTCAAAACTTTTTCTAACAGGATGTGAGTGACAAAGCCTGAACAGGATATCACAGGTTCACCCTTCTCATTGGTTGAAAATGGCCTTCATGTTTGTACATCGCCATCTGTTGCTTTGGCATTGTACTACATGTATATTACATCAGTGTTAAACCACTGTGAGCGGCCTGGAGTGGATTGGAGCGGAGGAGAACTCTCGCTCCGGACGTCGCGCCGACCCATTTTAAAACCCACTCCTCGCTCACGTCAAAACCGCCCCCGCTCCGCTCACGTGCACTGCTAGGGGGCGTTATTTCTAAACCTAGCCGCATTTTTGGCAGACGCTCTCTGATTGGCACTGACTGACGCTCTCTGATTGGCCACTGACATGTTTGCCCAATCGCGTGACGAGCTGTGTCTTTGCCCATTTCCGCGTCGAACAGCCTGCAAACTACCTGACAAACTCTAACCTTAACCAACTTCGAAAGAGTGCCTAAGCTTAACCGTCGAAAGAACTTGTCGTCACGCTCTAAGACAAACTCTAACCTTAACCAACTTCGAAAGAGTGCCTAAGCTTAACCAGTGTAGAAACAAGCGTCGGCCAATCAGAGAGCGTCTTGCCAGAAATGCGGCTAGGTTTAGAAATACATTTTTTAATTAATTCATTCATTCACAGACAGTAACACAGGACAAAAACACATTTCAACCCCCTCCCTTCCCTAATTATAATTTAAATTGACATTCACGTAAAAGTAAGCTTACTATTCTAACATTATATTCTTGTCTCCAAAGTGTGTGCATGTTTTTTTTCTTCCTGAGGATGGCGCCATCCCCCCATCTAAACATGATGTGTTTCTTTTCTCTTCTTGATTGATTGATTGAAAACTTTATTAACAGATTGCAGAATGGGTACAGTACAGTACAGTACAGCTCAATAATTGTTAAGGGGATGCAGACCAGAGAAAGACTTTAGTCTTGTTTACATCAGGGTCCCCCATTTTCAATTCATCATAACATATATGACATACATGACATTAGGGTGACCAGATGCAAAAAGTCCAAAAGCAGGACAACATTAAGATTTTGGTGGGACAAAGTGGGACAAAGTGGGACAGATAGATAATGTAATTTTTTTTATTAGAATAACTCGTCTTCACCGAATAGATAAAGGTTAAATCAAAATAAATACAAATTAAATACAGAATTATTATACAGAACAACTGTACAAGCAAAACTGTACATTGGAATATTGACAACCATACTTGGTCATTTACTGTACATTGGAGGGGGTTGTGTTAGGACATTTACAGGGGCCAGTTTCAAATTGCAGTCTCCCGTAGGTGTTCTTTGAGAGCGTTTTTGAAAGTGGGTAGTGATTCACATTCCTTTACAGCTTTGGGTAGGGCGTTCCACATTGATGTGGCATAATTGCTAAACGTGTTTAGTCCCTTGTTTGAGCCAAATCTGGGTTTAACATGATTTGTGGAGCTCCCTCTGGTGTTGTGATCGTGGTATTCACTGACCTTTGGGAAGTATTTTGACATGTACATGGGTACCATGGTCGTGTAGTGTATCTTGTAGACTAGGCCCATTGCAAGTTGCTGTACTCTGTCATCTACTCTAAGCCATCCTAGGTTGTCAAAGTGGGCAGGGGTGATCAAAGTCCTTTTAGCTTGGCCCTCAGAGCCCACCACTTCTAAATATTCGATATATTTTTTAAAGTGACATATAAAAACGCCACTGTGCGTGCGTGCACGTGTATGTGTGTGTGGGGGGGCCTCCACAAGAATCTGGCCCAGGGGCCTCTGAAGTCTTAATCGGCTTAAAGTCTAGGTCGGCTTGAGAATCATGTTGGCATTCGGGGTCTCGCACTAGCTTGGTTTAAATCCTATTTAACTGATAGAACACACTGCGTGGTCTATAATGATTTAACATCTGAGACCCTCCCAGTGCAATGTGGTGTCCCACAAGGCTCTGTCCTGGGCCCTTTGCTATTTTCGATTTACATGCTACCCCTCGGCGATATCATACGCAAATTTGGCATAAACTTTCATTTTACGCTGATGACACCCAATTATATATACCTATTAAGCCAAATGATTCCTCCCAACTACAAAACCTTGAGGCCTGCTTGCTTGCCGTCAAAAAATGGATGTCGCAAAACGTTCTACTCCTTAATGCAGATAAAACTGAGATGTTAATTGTTGGCCCCCCAAACCACAGAGGCCTGTTTCAGGACATCTCCCTCAACTTTGATACCTGTCATGTATCCCAGAGCTCCACCATAAAAAACCTCTGAGTCATTTTTGATTCCTCCCTCTCATTTAATGCACATATAAAAAATGTCACCAAAATTGCATTCTTCCATCTTCGTAATATCGCAAAAATACGCCCCATTTTAACTCTGGCTGATGCTGAAACCCTGATTCATGCTTTTGTCTCATCACGTCTGGACTACTGTAATGCACTTTTTTCAGGCCTACCTAATTCAAGCATAAAAAATCTTCAACTCGTGCAAAATGCGGCTGCACGGATACTAACTAGAACTAGAAAATTTGATCACATCACACCAGTTTTGTCCGCCCTACACTGGCTTCCTATCCAAGCCCGTTCTGACTTTAAAGTGTTACTCCTCACCTACAGAATTTTAAATGGGCTTGCACCGCTCTATCTATCCGATCTCATCTCCCGATACTCGCCCGCTCGTGCTCTGCGCTCACAAAATGCGGGGCTTCTATCGACCCCTAGGGTTAAAAAGAAATCCGCCGGCCACAGAGCCTTTGTCTACCGCGCTCCCTACCTGTGGAACAAATGACCTGCCGTCATCAGGGGCGCCTGCTCTGTCGAAGCTTTTAAATCCCTGCTTAAGACTCATCTTTTCTCTCTCTCCTTCAACCTACCCTGATCTCACCTGGTTGGGGACTGACCTTTAGATTAATCTGTGTAGTTTAGTTATGGTACAGGGTACTACATGGTACCACTGGGTAGTTTACTACAGGGTAGTTTAGTTAGGGTACAGGGTACTACATGGTACTACATGGTACTACATGGTACTACATGGCACTACAGGGTTCTACATGGCTCTACGTGGCACTACAGGGTACCACAGGGCACTACAGGGTACTACATGACACTACAGGGTACTACAGGGTACTACATGGCACTACATGGCACTACAGGGTACTATAGGGTACTACATTGCACTACGGGGTACGACATGGTACTACATGGCACTACAGGGTACTACATGTCTGCTCCTTTGCAGCACCACAAACATGGGAACTCTCTAACTCTTCCCCCCCCCCCTCTTCCCCCCCCCCCTTCTCTCTGAGTGCCCGTCTCCTGGCGCTGACTAAGGTGATGGATGCCTCGGGGTCTTGGCCAAGATTGTAGTGACTGCTCTACATGCACCTCCGAGGCCTTGGATCAGTTATTCACCGCCGTCTGTCCGTGGTCCTGTCAACTGATTAACAGTATTAACAGACTGTTAACAGATTAACAGTCAATGCGGTTTCATTGCTGGGTTAAGTACTTCCATTTCTATTCACATAATACGCCTACTTCATATATCTACTCCATTCACATATATGCCTACCACTTGTATCTATTGCTATGTCCGCCTACTACAATCTCATGAGCTGTCTAACGCCTGTCCCGTCTCCCTGTCTCCCTATGACTTGCTGTCCTGGAGTGTTGACCGGAGTGTTGGACGTCCCGTGACGAAGGCCGGGAGGTTGCGACCCCCTCTGCGTGCCCCCCTGTCTCCGGAGGTCTCGTAGTGGTGACCGGAGTGCCGGATGTCCCGCGATGATGTCGGGGAGTTCGTGACCCTCTCTGCGCCGCCCCCTATCTCCCTGTCTCCGGCTGTCCCTGAGCAACGACCGGAGTGTTAAATGTCCCTTGACTAAGACGGGGAGGACGTGACCCTCTTTGCGCCGCCCCTGTGCCTCAAATAGATTGCTATCAGCTCTATCTTTAATCTTTCAAAATGTTCAGTTGCTATCGCTATTAGCTCTATCTTTAATTTTTCAAAATGTACAGTTGCTATTGCATGCACTCATCTGTGTTCCACTACACACATGAGTGCATGCTTACCAACTGTCCGTCTGCAACACTACTATCACCAACATCTAAGAAGGGAGATCCCCCCTTGAATGGCCCTTCTAAGGTTTCTCTCCTCCACACTGCCTGTGGAGCTTTTTTCCCTATTGTTAGGTTTTAGTGAGTTTTTCCTTACCTTCGCGTGGGGTATGTCTGGGAGTGCTTGCATTCTTTCATTTATTTGCATCCATCTAAAAATGTTTGCACCTTATGGTGTTCTTGTTCTGTTCTTGACTTATTGTTATGTTTTCTTCTTGACTTGTTTAAAGAAGATCTGTACGGCCCATGGGGACATTAACGTGTGTTGTCGGGCCCTATAAATAAATTTGATTTGATTTGATTTTGATTTAATCTGGCCTTGAACAACACCACCTCTGTTCCTAACCACACCACACCACCTGTGTTCCTAAGAATTCCACCTCTGTTCCTAACAACTCCACCTCTGTTCCTAACCACACCACCTCTGTTCCTAACAACACCACCTCTGTTCCTAACAACTCCACCTCTGTTCCTAACCACACCACCTGTGTTCCTAACAACTCCACCTCTGTTCCTAACAACTCCACCTCTGTTCCTAACAACTCCACCTCTGTTCCTAACAACTCCACCTCTGTTCCTAACAACTCCACCTCTGTTCCTAACAACTCCACCTCTTTTCCTAACAACACCACCTCTGTTCCTAACAACTCCACCTCTGTTCCTAACAACTCCACATCTGTTCCTAACAACTCCACCTCTGTTCCTAACCACACCACCTCTGTTCCTAACAACTCCCCCTCTGTTCCTAACAACACCACCTCTGTTCATAACCGCAGCACCTCTGTTCATAACCACACCACCTCTGTTCCTAACAACTCCACCTCTGTTCCTAACAACACCACACCACCTATGTTCCTAACCACACCACCTCTGTTCATAACCACACCACCTCTGTTCCTGCTGGTCAGACAGAAGGCAGTATGAAGCTGTTCCATGGGACCGGTGGTGATCATGTTCAGTATGAGGTAGAAGGTCACTGGAATGTCTATATTGATAAATTCACTCAGAGAGACAGGGACAGGGGTTAAAATTATCCCATGTCTGCAGAAAAGCAGACATGGGAGCAGATAACAGACATCACTAAACTAGACAGGGTCCCCGACCACCGACTCCCATTGAGTGCAGGACTATCTCGCCCGCTCCAGAGTCATTACTGTTGTTTGATCCAAACCATTTCACAGCCTCAGAAGTTCGCTCTTGGCTTGAACTCCCCTCGATCGCAGCGCGGGGCCGTTCCAAGTGCGAGTGACTTAACCCTCACCCTGGTAAGCAGCAATAAGAAAACACCCTGGTCATGATTGCTCTCCTGGTGGCCTCGTTCTCCCGGGAAGCAGATCCTTGGCTTCAGCTCCGCGGTGCTCCAGAGAGCCAGGGTGGTATTAGTGGTAAAAGTTTTTCCAGGGGGGGGGGGGGTGTCAGACCTCTGCTTTATCCCCAACCCACTCAACCAAGCTATATACCCCCGCCTCTGACCCTCGCAGTGGGGAAACTCCACGCTAGGTTTTTTTTTGTTTTGGGTCTCTCTCTGTTATTTATTTATGAGTGTTTTAATGCCACTGCAGCCTGGCACAGACTTTAATGGAGGTGAGGAGGAGACACTCCCCTCTGTAAAGTTCTTCAGCGTCCCACCGCATCGCTCCGAAGCGGCCGGGGAGAAAGTGACGCCATCAGCCTCCCAGGAAAACACTCTGTACTCCGGCCTGGGCCGCATTCTTGTTTGGTTGAGTCTGGGGCGGTTAGGTGGCTTTTCTTCAGGGTCGTGAAAGTCCCAGAGCTTGGAAGGGGCAGAGTGCTGTTTCTTGATGTTCCTTTCAAACAATCCCTGTCACCATGGCCATTACTGTGAGTCAAATACTGCGCTGTAAAAATGAATAACAATCGAGCTGTTAATGTGAGTGACTACAACGTACGCCCCAAATAAATTCCTGGCTAAATCAATTCTGTGTAATTCTATCAACTTGTCTTTATTGACGTGTCCATCAATCTAGAGCCACTGTGGCCTCCGTAAAGATACAGAGTGGCTTTTTGGGAAACGCCAACCCTAGAGGTTGCCTCAACATCAGTCATATAGAAAAGGCTCAGTGATGTCGTCACACTGGACAATATTTCTGGCAACATTGCTGGGTGATATCCGGGCGAGATAGGGGGTAGAGCGGTCATCTGGCAGTCGGAAGATTCCGGGTTCTATTCTGGCTCCTCCCGGCGGCCTGTCAAACTGTCCTTGAATGAATGAATGAATGAATGAATGAATGAATGAATGAATGAATGAAAACGTTTATTTAAAATGGACACCACAGCTACATTGGACCAGCCACAGTGGACAGACCAGATGCGTTGTTTTGCGTGTTTATAGCAGAAATGCTAGTTTCCAACACTAGTCCATTGAGGCTTTTCTAAAAGATATAATAAAATTAACAGTAAAATACAGAATTAAAATCACAAATCATAACAAATAATTACCAGAGCAAGAGTCCATGATCAAAACAACAAAACCAGTCCGCGTCTACATATGTGAGCACTGCTGCTTTGATTTTGGCCATACCTTGAGTCCTCTGCTGAAGACGTTGGCATTGGACTCCAGTTTTAAGCCAGTAGGCAGAGAGTTCCATAAGTTTACCCCGTTAACAGATAAGGCAGACTGTCCAAACGAAGTCTTGCACATGGGAACAGTACAGTCACCATTATTGGAAGCTTATGTGTTTGCTCTACTAGAGCTCCAACGTCTAACCACCAGTCCAGAAAATAATGATGATACGTGATTGTGCAAACATTTAAAAACTAGTCTAATATTACAGAAAATTACAAAATTGTCAAACGTGAAGAGATTGTGCTTACTCAAAACACTGCAGTGATGCCATCGCATTGGTTTACGGTCCATGATTTTTATAGCCTGTTTGTATATTATAGTTATGGGTTTTAGTATGGTGTGTGAGGTTTGTGACCATGATGTGATACAATGAGCGAGACCCTTGACTCCTAACAGATGAGCAGGTTGATCTACGTCCTCATTGGTCAGCAGGCCAGGGCCAGGATCTACATCCTCATTGGTCAGCAAGTCAGAGCCAGGATCCACGTCCTCATTGGTCAGCAGGTCAGGGCCAGGATCCACATCCTCATTGGTCAGCAGGTCAGGGCCAGGATCCACATCCTCATTGGTCAGCAGGTCAGGGCCAGGATCCACGTCGTCATTGGTCAGCAGGTCAGGGCCAGGATCTACGTCCTTATTGGTCAGCAGGTAATAGGTTAGCCGGTAATAGGTAGGTAGGTAGGTAAGCAGGTCAGGGCCAGGATTCCAACATTGTGGGGAATGAATAGTTAATGAAATTTAGACAATAGTGGCAACAGCGGCTCAGGAGGTAGAGCGGTCATCTGGTAATCAGAAAGGCTCCCAGCAGCGTGTTGAAGTGTCCTTGAGCGAGACCCTTCACTCCTAACTGCTCCCGATGAGCAGGTTCGCATCTTGCATGGTTGCCTCCACCGTCGCTGTGAATGGGTGAATGTGAGGAAAGCACTTTGGATAAAATTACTATATAAATGCAGTCCATTTACCACTTGATATTGCTCAAGGAGTAGCCTACAGTACACTCAATATCCTTGTTTAGAAAGAACCTTCTCATTGTCTTGTGTTACAATTAGCTTCTTTTTCCAGTCACGTTGCCCCCCCCCCCCCCCCCCCCCCGGCCCACGTATCATAGCCTTTATCTCCCTGATTCTCCCTGTAAACCGGCCCCCTCGTGTCCTTGATGAGATCCAGACCCCACGGTGGAAGCGTATTAAACTGGCCTAACACTGTCGGCAGGGGAGCTAAATGGAAGGTAGTGAAATCTTTTGAACCTCTGTTACATTATAACCGTCCTAAACACATCCAGCTGGGTCCAGAGTTCAGGGGAGACATGAAAGCCAGCGTTTTGCATGTTACCTCTCGGAGGATGATAATAGCCCCAACGCCACTAAAACTACTAAGACTCTCCGCAATCAAAGTACCCCGGAGGACCAGACTCCCCGCACTTCTTACTGGCTGCTAATGGCCTGTGTGTGTCGGGGGAACAACAGATCTGACGCTCTTTATGTCTCCTGGAACACAGGGATTGTAAAGGGAAGGGACGTTTTCTGTGTTAGTGATTAAACTCAATTACGCTCCGGGGTTAATTAAAATCCCCCAAAAAGACTCAGTGCCGCAGTAATTACAGGTTAGTCGACCTGTAAACAGGCGGCGGCGCTCTGATCTAGATGGGAGGCAGAGGATGGTGTCACCGTGTTTTGTGTCTTCTAAATCCATCCAGAGTTATTTTTTTTATTTTTTTCTATCTTTTCCTCCCATCCCCCAATTTAGTCATTATGCCAATTCCCTTCCTGGTCGTTGCACGCATTGCCCCACCGTCGGTCTGGGGAGGGTGTAGGCTATCACATGCCTCCTCCGATACATGTGGAGTCGCCAGTGGCTTCTTTTCACTTAACAGCGAGGAGTTCCACTGGGAGAGCGTAACGCGTGCAGAGGTTCACGCTATCTCCTCTCCCTGCTGTACAGGTGCCCCGACCGACCAGTAGGAGTTGCTGTTTGCAACGACCAGGACCCTATGGCTTCCCACCCGCGAGCACTGACAATTGTGTTTGCAGGTACAACTGACCAAACTGGAGGTACCGCTGACAGATGGATTAGATCCCAGAGTCTCTGCGGTGGTAGGTGAGTGCTTAGACCTCTCTATACGCTACCCAGCCTCTACGCTACCTAAAGATGGACAGATTATTCAAATCTTTTGGGGGGGGCTTTCATAAACCATTATAATTCAAAGCACTTTAATGTTTACAAACATTACTAACATAAACAAACATATTGCTTCCAAACTCAGTCATCCGTAAAATAATGAAAACACGTCCTTAACTTAATTAGATTCTTTAATGACCACCCAGCCAGGCTGGTGGAATTTGTTTTCAGTGCCATTACAGCATGAAATAACCCTTTCACTACCACACTACCAAAGGGTTAAACCTGTTTTGATGTTCCGGTTACAGGACTCTCCTTTTGTTCACGTTTGAATAACAGATTGGGCCTTTTTAACGGAAAGGAAAAGCACCACTGCGATTGACAGAGTCGCTGATACTGTTTGATATAACGCTGTAATGTGTAAGAAGAGCGAGCGCACGGTACATGTGTGTGTCTGCCTCTTAGACCATGTGTTGGCTGTGGGCTCCTCTGTGGCGCTTCAACCACACACATGATAAATATGAGCTTGTGGTCGGGCCGCGGTGCCCCCGGGAACGCTCACATGTGGCGGGGAGACTCTCACCACCATTGACAAGAGGGTTAGGTGGCTTTTGGTCATTGACATTCCTGGTGGGAAGCTACATAGGAGGGCATTTAACTTCAAGACTTGAGGCTGTGGTTGTGGGGCCAGTTTCCTCTCTGGCTCAAGCCTCTCGCTAAAGCGTGTTATTTGTTTATTCCAAATTCTGACGCAGCAACCAGTTGCAGTGTTGTTTACTGGCAGGCTGATCCCAGGCCAGGGCGCTTCCAGGACGCTTCCAACCAGTCACAGTGTTGTTTACTGGCAGGCTGATCCCAGGCCAGGGCGCCTCCAGGACGCTTCCAACCAGTCACAGTGTTGTTTACTGGCAGGCTGATCCCAGGCCAGGGCGCTTCCAGGACGCTTCCCTCCATTGGAGACAAACATGGAATGGCTAAGTTGACAGGCACTGTTCCCAGATCCAGAGTAATTCGGTGAATGTGTTGCCATATTTATCTATGTCACTCAGAAGTTCTCTCGCAGCGACTACAACGAGGCCAGAATTAACTCAGACACAACTCACATGCAGCATGCAGAGGGAAAACAACTGATATGGGAGTGATCGGGAGCAAGTGAGCGATTTCAGTGCCATGCCAAGCAAAACCTGAGCTGCGATAAGATCAGTCAACACTCCCAGGCTATAAATCAATCCAGAGCCAGTTTGATCCGGTCCAATCAAAGCCAGGTACTCATCGTGCCCATCAATCAGACCGGTTCTGGAACCCTTGTTTCTGCTGCTGCTCCTAATGTTTACTGTCATCAGACGTGCGGAGGATGAACTCATGGTTTCACCACAGATTGTACCATGCCCCCCCCCCCCCAACCCTGCCCGTTTCACCACAGATTGTACCATGCCCCCCCCCCCCACCAACCCTATCTGTTCCACCACAGGTTGTACCATGCCCCCCCCCCCGACCCTATCCGTTTCACCACAGGCAGACCACACTGACAGGTTACTGTGATGTGTAACTTAATGCAGAGCTGACAACCATCTCATAACAGCTCGACCTCCACCATCCGCACTCCACTGACAGTCACAGAGGAAAGCCACTCTCCCTCTCGGCCGCCTGGCTCCCATACATACTGCAGCACTCGGGTCGACTGTTGTGTTATGATCACTATCTGAAGATAAAGATTTTCTTTTGTCATAACTCTAAGATAGATAAGCAGAGGCAATTTGTCCTCCAAACCAAATATGTCAAAATATTTGCACGGGCCTATTACTCAAACGGTAACGAGACATTCTCAAACTTGTGATTCATTTTGAAAATGCGTTTTGGAACAACGTTTACCAAGTGTTGCATTACAATATAATAAAACATCGGTATACATAATCAGCCTTGTGGGATTTGGAAAGTATTCCCCGGTATTTCCCAAGCCACAGTGGGCAAACAAATGGTCACATTAGAGACAGCAAAAATGATGGAACACAGATGTATCTTTTATCTAGCTGTATCCTCCTGTTTATTCAGTCTTCAGCCAAAACTGAAAACATATCATAGTTATAAGAGAGTAAGACTGGTTATAGCAATAATTCATCATAATAATTCATTCAATCTTTATTGCAATGAAGTCGAGCATACATACATAATAAATACATAGAAAAACATGAATATACAATAAATACAAAACATAATAGAGTAAGTACAAGTGATTAAAATGAATGATTAATGAATTTATCATTTAAAATATTTTTGAAGGTCCAAAAGGAATGTTGTGCGCTGTGCGCATGTATGCAGAACATGGTGGTTAAGTATTTAAACTGACCCAAAGAAGACCAAAGTATTGAGTTTTAGAGTTTGTTGTATGATGTTCCACGTGTCAGGAGCACAGAGGCTAAAAGCAGATCTGCCAGGTTCAGTACAAACTCTAGGTGCTGTGAATGTGAGAGCCAATCATTGGAACGTGTACCATAGGGTCCAGATGTTCACTCAAGCAAGGTAATTTAGGGAAGACCATCCAACTCTACTATACAGGTCACAATGATGAGTACCATAACTGATAGGGCATACAGACCCTCATATGCACCTTGATCACACTGCCTACTTGGTTATATGCGTATATTCAGAGTTAATTATATTGTTTACACTGCCTATTTTTTACTTTCCTACTGTACTATAATTGTATTGCCTGTATTATGTTTTCTACTATTACCCTGCCCATACCTGTACCCCCCCCCCCCCTCTATGATGCCTGAATTTCCCCAATGGGATCAATAAAGGAATATCTTATCTTATCTTAACCATCACCAGTGATAAATCGAATGGCTGAATGATATACAAGGGAATAAGGGAATACAGTAAGAGTGGAAGCCGCCACACATCTGTAAATCACATCTCTATAGTCAGTAACAATAGGTAATGATTATCAGGCTAATCAAATATAAATCATGGGACTATGAGCTGCCCGCCTGCCCGTCCCTGGAGTCTCCCATGAGCTGCCAAAGGTCACGGCCTGAGGCCTCCTTAGCAGATTCTCTTCTGTGGACTGAGGCTGCAGTCTGAGGGAGGAGGCCGGATGCCCCCCTACAACCCCTGCCCTCCCCTCCTGACCCCTCTCTCTCTCTCTCTCTCTCTTCTCTCTCTCTCTCTCTCTCTCTCTCTCTCTCTCTCTCTCTCTCTCTCTCTCTCTCTCTCTCTCTCTCTCTCTCTCTCTCTCTCTCTCTCTCTCACTCTCTCTCTCTCTCTCTCTCTCTCTCTCTCTCTCTCTCTCTCTCTCTCTCTCTCTCTCTCGCTCTCTCTCTCTCGACCACAGGCAGAGAGGGGGGTACTGGGGTTGTGAGGGATCCTAGGTACTGGACACATTGCGGTATTAATTACACACTCAGTTAACATGCAGCCTGATGCACGGCCACTCCCCTGGGCCCAGCTCCTTCCTGATGCACGGCCAATCCCCTGGGCCCAGCTCCTTCCTGATGCACGGCCACTCCCCTGGGCCCAGCTCCTTCCTGATGCACGGCCACTCCCCTGGGCCCAGCTCCTTCCTGATGCACGGCCACTCCCCTGGGCCCAGCTCCTTCCTGATGCACGGCCACTCCCCTGGGCCCAGCCCCTTCCTGATGCACGGCCACTCCCCTGGGCCCAGCTCCTTCCTGATGCACGGCCACTCCCCTGGGCCCAGCTCCTTCCTGATGCACGGCCACTCCCCTGGGCCCAGCTCCTTCCTGATGCACGGCCACTCCCCCTGGGCCCAGCTCCTTCCTGATGCACGGCCACCCTCCTGGGGCCAGCTCCTTCCTGATGCACGGCCACCCTCCTGGGGCCAGCTCCTTCCTGATGCACGGCCACCCTCCTGGAGCCAGCTCCTTCCTGATGCACGGCCACCCTCCTGGGGCCAGCTCCTTCCTGATGCACGGCCACACTCCTGGAGCCAGCTCCTTCCTGATGCACGGCCACTCCCCTGGGCCCAGCTCCTTCCTGATGCACGGCCACCCTCCTGGGGCCAGCTCCTCCTGGGGCCAGCTCCTTCCTGATGCACGGCCACCCTCCTGGGGCCAGCTCCTTCCTGATGCACGGCCACTCCCCTGGGCCCAGCTCCTTCCTGATGCACGGCCACCCTCCTGGGGCCAGCTCCTTCCTGATGCACGGCCACTCCCTGGGAAACTTGAACTTGTGTAGTGAATGAAAAAAAACACTGTTGAGCAAGCACTTCAGTGCGTGTGTGTTGTGTGTTGTGTGTTGTGTGTTGTGTGTGTGTGTGTGTGTGTGTGTGTGTGTCAATACATTTCAGAATGAACTAAATATCTTCAATCCAATAATTTACGACGTAAACAGTATTGGGGCGACCGTGTTCCAACAGGGGGCACCAGATTGCAATCATAGATTTATCCTATAAGTGGAAGTTTCATGACATCAAAATATCCATAAAATTAAGTAGCCACAGTCACCGAGCAAACTGACACCAGGCCCTTTCAACACTTACCCCGGAGTTGTTGAAATGGTCCTATTTCTCAACATTTCAATGGAGAGTCTGTCTGTTTACTGTGTGCTGCCGTGATGAATCGAATGCGACTTGGAGTGAAAATAACTAACTTTACGTTCTAATCAAGATGTCAGCCCCCAGGAAACATGTTCTGATCAAGATGTCAGCCCCCAGGAAACATGTTCTGATCAAGATGGCAGCCCAGGGAAACATGTTCTGATCAAGATGTCAGCCCCCAGGAAACATGTTCTGATCAAGAGGGCAGCCCCCAGGAAACATGTTCTGATCAAGAGGGCAGCCCCCAGGAAACATGTTCTGATCAAGATGGCAGCCCCCAGGAAACTGTGACTGTAATGTTCTGCTGCCTGAATGAATGAATGAATGAAAACTTTATTTAACAGATTGCAGAATGGGTACAAATACAGTATGGCTCAATACACATAATTATTAAGGGGATGCAGACCAGAGAAAGACGTTTGTCTTGTTTACATCAGGGTACCCCATTTTCAATTCATAGTGACCTGGTGACCTGAGAGGAAGTAGAGAGAGGGGGTAGAGAGAGAGAGAGAGAGAGAGAGAGAGAGAGAGAGAGAGAGAGAGAGAGAGAGAGAGAGAGAGAGAGAGAGAGAGAGAGAGAGAGAGAGAGAGAGAGAGAGAGCGAGAGAGCGAGAGAGAGAGAGGTGGGACCCTTGCAGATGTCCTTGGATGAATAAAAGATGAGCTCCCCTTGATCTCTGGTTGGGTGGTGTTTGGGCTGCTCACTCAGAGCTCTTCCCCAAAGGAAGCTAAGCGCCGCTGGCTACGACTACAATCAGAGGCTCGGCCTGTTGCTACAGTAATCCCTGTTCTGGTGGCAGGGAGTGGAGCTGGTAATCTGATAGGGGAGTACTTTACAATATCAAGGCTTGTGTTTGGTTTGATTAATTCGTGGCCTACAGGATCTGTGTGATATGGAAGGGACAGAGCAGCATGAGATCATCACCATGGAATTCTAAACAATAACCATCTGTGTGTGTGTCTCTCTCTCCCTCTCTCTTTCTCTCTCTCGCTTTCTCTTCTTTTGTCTCTCTCTCCCTCCTTCCTTCTCCCTCCTCCTCTATCTCAAAATATAAACTACTATACACATACCTGTTTAAGACAACCCGATTTCTAATCAAACACACAGACACACACACACACACACACACACACACACACACACACACACACACACACACACACACACACACACACACACACACACACACACATACACATTACACATACACACGCACACACACACATAATATATACACACACACAGCATCTCTTGGCCTAGAGGCATGTACCACCATAACACCATGCCACCATATCACCATATCACCATACCACCATACCAACGTATCACCGTACCACCGTAACACCATAACACCGTAACACCCTATCACCCTAACATCCTTTTCACCATATCACCATAACACCATAACACCATAACACCATAACACCATATCACCATAACACCATAACACCATACCACCATGAATAGAATAGAATAGAAATACTTTAATTATCCAGAGGGAAATTTGACACTACAAATCGCTCACATTAAACATTTAGACAGAACAAAGTCACGAATAAGAATAACAAAACAAATTGCCTAAGAATAATAATAAAAGAAAATATACAGTAAAAATATACAGAAGTCTAATATTGCACAATGTTGTTTCAAAAGTAAAAGTCCAGGAAGATGGTAACTGTCACTCTGTGCTCAGTGATGCACAGTGATGCATTGTAAAGTCTGATGGGTGTCGGAATGAAGGACTTCCTGTGCCGTTCAGTGCTACATTTAGGGAGTGTTAGCCTAGCACTGAACATGCTCCTCCTGTAAGCCAAGTCCTGTGTATAGTGGGTGGGAGGGGTTTTCCCTGATGGCCTGGAGCTTAGCAAGGCTCCTCCTCTCCGCCACCCTGGCTAGAGAGACCAGCTCCACCCCAACCATGCTACTGGCCTTCCTGACCAGCTTATTCAGCCTGTTTGCGTCCCCTGCTCTCAGTCCGCTGCCCCAGCAGGTCACAACGTACAAGAAGGTGCCCGCCACCACCGACTCATAGAACATCCTCAACATCCTTGTACAGACATTGAAGGATCTCAGCCTTCTGAGGAAGTAGAGTCGGCTCTGGCCCTTCTTGTAGAGTGCCTCTGCGTGTTTTGACCCGTTCAGTTTGTTGTCGATGTGCACACCGAGGTATTTGTAATCCTCAACCATGTCCACATCGACTACCCTGATGGAAACGGGGGTCACAGGTGCACTCCTCCTCCTCCCCAGCTCCACAACCAGCTCCCTGGTCTTCGCCACATTTAGCTGCAGGTGGTTTTTATCGCACCATGTGACGAAGTCCACTACCAGTTCCCGGTATTCCCTCTCATCACCGTCCTTTATACATCCCACTATAACAGAGTCATCAGAACACTTCTGAAGGTGGCAGGACTCCATAACACCCTATCACCCTATCACCCTAACACAGTGGAGGCTGCTGACCAAATTTTTAGGTGAAGCACAAATTATTATATTATATTATATATTAAATAATATTTTTAAAACATCCCCCACTGTGTGTCAGTGGTCAGTGGACACAGATGAAAACATATTAACATTAGGTGACAGCGGACCTGACCAGATGAAAACATATTAGGTGACAGCGCACCTGACCAGATGAAATCATATTAGGTGACAGCGCACCTGACCAGATGAAATCATATTAGGTGACAGCGCACCTGATCAGATCAAAACATTTTAGGTGACAGCGCACCTGACCAGATCAAAACATATTAGGTGAAGGTGACAAGGAAGCCACAGACTCATACCCCCCGACACTCAACTAACCGCCTCGGACAGTCCTTCATACCAGTGGCCATCAGGCTCCACAACAGTGGGCAGCGACTGCTGCCAGACATCGACCTAGAACTAATAGGAACCCAAGTAGGACAATAACACTACCTTATGCATACTGCACCTTATGTGGATACTGTGATACTGTGAATAATGAATAATGTATATTTCAGTTAGTTAGATAGTAAATTATATTGACCTATTTGTTTACACTGCTTGTGTTGTTTTCACTACCTGTACCCCCCCCCCTTCCCCCATGCTGCTATGATGCCTGAATTTCCCCAAGGGGATCAATAAAGGAATATCTTATCTTATCTTAAAAGGAAAGATGAAATTACCTACCTGGGTTCCATCCTATAGAGGCAAATATTTCCTGTGACAAAATGGGATCCAATGTAAGTCAACCAACTAACTAGATTCCTGTACCGGATCTCCTCTCTGGTAAACAAGAATACCTTGAAGACTCTAACAGGAGCACTCATTCAAGGGTACTACGACTATGCTTGCACCTCATGGTACCAAAGCACCTCAAAGGCACTAAAAACAAGATTACAAACATCACAAAACAAACTGGTCAGACTACTGCTTGACCTTACTCCTAAAACCCACCTCACCCCTGTCCACTTTGACAACCTAGGATGGCTTAGAGTAGACGACAGAGTACAGCAACTTGCAATGGGCCTGGTCTACAAGATACACTACACCACTAAGATACCCATGTGCATGTCGAAATACTTCCCAAAGGTCAGTGAATACCACGACCACAACACCAGAGGGAGTTCCACAAAACATGTTCAACCCAGATAAAATAATTTAAAAAGTAAAAAAAAAAGAAAAAAAAAATATATATAATAAAAGAAAATAGTCATAACTTAGAAATGAGATTGCATAGGTCTATGAATCGATATCGCGATTCTGTTTCGATTAATTGCCCAGCCCTACAGAGTGTACAGTAAGTTAGCTTGGTGATTATCATTGTGATGTAGGCTAAGCTGGCTAGCTACTGTTAGCATACAAGCACTGTAGCCTACTTACTTTTTCATCCACAACGTTTTTTCTGATCCAGATGCATAAGTCCACTTCTTCATGTTGCTCAGTTGCTGGTTTATACTTCGGTCCTAATGTTGGCGCAAAGTTTAATTTAGCCTGACTTGACTTGTTATAGCTGTACATCTTACTAACTACTAAACAACAACTTTCTCATAGTCTCAACTTTCACATAGTCAAAACGGGACCAGCTGCATGTCCGGAGGATAGGTTTAGCTCGGGCCAATCTCAAGTTTCTCAAGTTTCTTTATTAGTTGTCATACAGAAGTACAGAATACTTTTATACAAAATGCTTCTTTATGTTACATTTTGTATAAAAGTATTCTGTACTTCTGTATGACAACTCCAATGGCAAGAGTTTAACTGCACAGACCGTGCTTAGATGAAGTTAATAGCCTATTTTGATTCGCTGTTATTTATTATTTATTTAACAATGGGTCACACCTGTGAAGTTTTCTTCACGAATAATTACTGCAGGCAATACTGCAGTGTAGGCCTGCTCAGAGCTGTCAATTTTGGCAATTTTTGAAGAAAAAAAAATCACTGGAATTTTTTTTACAGAGGAAAATATTTATAATAAAAAAATAATAATAATAATAATTTTAAAAAATATATATATATATATTTTATTTTAATATTTTATATATATATATATATATATATATATATATATATATATATATATATATATATATATATATATATATATATATATATATATATATATATATATATATATATAGGCATGGCCGCCTAGTTATAGTTGAAAGTGGGGGTGCAATTTTTTATTTTTTTTTTATTTTTTTATATATATATATATATATATATATATTTTATTTATTTTTTTTTGACAGGCAATGGGTGGTTTGGAGGGGGTCCGGCACATGGAAGATATTTTTTTCATTTAATGAACCTGTACGTGCAATTTTCTGCAATATAGAGCCTTCAATCTTGACTAATAAAGCTGCTCTTTTCACTATAAAACTCAGTTTATATTGCAGTATGATAGCCAATTACTATAATAATAATAATATTAAAAAATGGAATTAACATATTGCAGAATGGGTACAATATAGTACGGCTCAATACACACAATTGTTAAGGGGATGCAGACCAGAAAAAGACTTTTGTTTTGTTTACATCAGGGTCCCCCATTTACAATTCATAATGAATTGTAAGTAAGGGTGCAATTAACACCGTGCAATCCATTATTTGTGGAGCCCGCCCTTTAAGTCTTTGAGCTATTAGGCTACTAGGGTTCTTACTTTGCGTTTTGGTGTACTGAAAAATGCTCCGATGTCTGTATTCTTTCTTTTTTCTGCCATGTTACCTGGTTGGCTGGACACACACACACATTTTCATTTCAGGTATTGTACCTTAAGATAATTGAACATCTTGATTTACCGTAAATCCTCAAATATAGGACGGGTCTTCTATTTACCTCAGCTGCAAAGAGCACCAGGCCTTTATTAGAGAGGCTTATATAAGAGGCAGGCCTTAATTTCTAAAAATGACACTCATGGACATAATCCCTACATTTTCAGACTTTTATTGCATTATTATTATAATAAAAAAATAAATAAAAAAAAATTTGGGGGGGGGCCCTCGTCACTAAAGGCCCACGGGCCGCGGCCGTCGTTAATCCGGCCCTGCTCGTCTGCCATAGCAAACGTTAAAATTTGCAAACGAAGTCAACGTTATCCAGCTGACGACACCACATATCTAGATATATGACAACGTTAGCTAGCGGCTAGCACTAAAGCTAACGCCAACCAGAGGGAAACTTTGTTATTATTATTATTATTATTGGTATGACCAGATGGCATTTCGGACCGTGAAACAATTTTATTGTATTGCGTGGTAGAAGTTATACCACTCAATAGTAAAGATGATGTCTAACATAATAGTTTGTTCGAACAACTGAACTTACTTAGTGGAAGATCCTGCTGTTGTGACAAAGTGTTCACGCTGCCTGCCTGCCTGCGTACCAGCTTACACCTGGAGGCTGCAGCGCTGTGAGACTGGAGTGCGCGTCGCTCTGTCTGCTGGGGGCTGGATCAAACCATATCGGGCAGGGGGGTGTCGCAATCTTTGGAAACTTAAAAACTTGCTATTAAGTGTCATTGCGTATTATTAATTTGATTGAAATTACATAGTTATGGTTAGATAATATTTATATATTGGGGGGGGATATATCATATGATCAAAAAGTGAGGGAGCAAAGAGACAAGTTTGCTCCCCCAAGTTCAATACTGGTAGAGCACGCGCTTCGCCTGCTCCATTACGTAGGCGGCTATGTATATAGGTATATGTAAATTAATAATAATTATGAATTATGAGTGAATTTGTGTTTCACGTGTTGTCATAGAGAAACCTCCACACCATATCACCATAACACCATATCACCATATCACCCTAACACCATATCACCATATCACCATAACACCATAACATCATAACACATTATCACCCTATCACTAGGGATGGGTACCGTTCACATTTGAAACGATACCCCGGTACCTGTGAATTGATACCGGTACCCAACGGTATTTTTTTCTGTACTTTAGTCTAAAAAAAATTAATCTACATAATTTACATCTCAGTTGTAAAAAAAAATTCAAAACAAAAAATTCAAAACAATATTTAATAAATAAATAATTACTTTATTATTATTTACATCTTACTGATGTAAAGCGCTTTGAACTGCAATCCCCTGTATGAAAATGTCTATACAAATAGTTATTATTTATTTAGAACAACATATATATATATGTCAGTCACACACATATCTTTAAATAAATGTTATGTTTATTTAAAAAAATATGTTTAACAAATTAACTAAAAAAGGTACACATCTATATATTTAAATACAAAATAAATAAAGGTATTGTATTTTACAAAATAGCAAGTATAAAACAAGGGTAAACAAACCACTCTAGCAGCAATTAACTATTCTGCTGATAAAAAAATTGTCAAATACACATCTATATATTTTAATAACAAATGAAAGTATTTTACAACTGATTAAACAAACAAACAATCTAGAAGCAATGAACTACTCCACTGCTGATTGAGTATTCTAGCTGGTCTTTTCATTCCACCCCCGCTTTGGAGAAGACCCACTCTGCGGTGTGTTTGGTCTTACATAACAGCCTGTGGCTTGTTTACGCTTAGCCTACGGAGCTAACGTTATGTCCGACGATTAGCTAATGTTAACTTAACGTTAAATAAGTTACAAATATGTGAAACTATATGGAAGGAGTAAGCCGACCGCTAAAAAGAAAACCCACCGCAGCAGCGCAAGCACATAATAAAATAAAGTTTCGAAAGGAGTGGAAGTTTGGAGATAGTAGCAAAGAGCAAGAGCTGAGGTGGAAAACTGAGCTACATTTATAACAACCTGCCCACTGTACCAAGATATCAGAGACATAACAACCTGCCCACTGTACTAAGATATCGGAGACAAGTATACTCCCCATGAATTGCAAACACCCAAAGAGAGTTTGAAAACACATCATACCACCTTAATAAGACCCTATCACCATAACACCATAACACCATAACACCCTATCACCCTATCACCATAACACCATAACACCATATAACACCTGGAGACATGTATAACCATAACACCATGTACCCGGAGACATGTAGGCCTATAACCATAACACTGTGTACCTGGAGACATGTATTACCATAACACCATGTACCTGGGCCCTATTCCCCGTACCTGGGTAACTGAGTTAGCCGAATAATTTTCAGCATAGCTTGACTTAAGCCAGACATTTCCGTTCCCCGACGTCGGATATTTTAAACCGCCATGGTAACAGATCAGAAAGTTTGAACCTGCTCCGGAGCAGGGTTAAGTTCAGTTAGCTGGATGAACCATGGCCACACCCTCGCAAAGAAATGCCAGCTTGCTTCCTGAAATAATTACCACAGTGTAGATCTGCATTATACCATTCTAAATTATGTTGTTGTGCTTCGTTTTCCTAGAGGGGGCTTTTGAAATGTAAAATAATAGACCTAAATGCTGATAATAAATCATATTCAGCCTATAGATTTACTTTGTCCTAATTAAATAATGCACGTCATATTTATAAGGATACGGCACTCGGAGTCACGATACACACTGCATGTGGTTATTTTAATAACGGATCATTGCAAATGTGAATCCCGCGGGGATATTTTTAATGAATGAAACCTACCTTTGACGGATTTGAGAAATTGAATGAGCCATTGACATTAATGCATTTGAGAAAATGCATTTATCTGTTCAAGCACTGTTATCTGATGATGAACATGTGTCACTGGTATAAACCAAAGGTTAATCAATTCAATGCATATGGATTATGTCCGAAACAGATTAAAACCTGTATAGCCGGCTCCAAGCCTCTCTGACACGTTATTTCGGGGGTCGCAACTTGAAAACTGTATTTATATATAAAGTATATGTTACCTAAGCCGAGCGCATACAGTACAGATATCCTCATAAGCATCTACTAATTCGTATCAATTAGATACTCTTTGGGCTTGTTTGTATCTACTTATTCTGAAAGAGTTTAACTAATTATTTTCGCTAGCAATAGATCTCATTCGATTATTCATTCCATTAAGCCTACTGCCATCAGGCACATTTAAAGAAATATAATCTGATTGATTGGGGTAATGAGGGACTTAACATTAGCCTATAGATTATGCATTTAACTTGTCGGCGAGGCTATTGCGCCGTACTGTATTGTACCCATTCTGCAATATGTTAATAAAGTTTTAAATCAATCAATCAATGCCGTTAGAAAATCAGGATTTCTGCGATCGACACCTGCTGTCTTTTCAGCTGAGGCGGCCGCATCAAGTCTGGTTCGAATTAACGAGACTGAATCCACCTTCGAGGAACAGGGAAAGCATGGATTCAAACATCAGGTTAATTGAATCTGGATAATGGGCCTTTTGATCGACTTAGTTGAACCAGGTACGGGGAATAGGGCCCTGGAGACATGTATTACCATAACATTGTGTACCTGGAGACATGTATAACCATAACACTGTGTACCTGGAGACATGTATCACCATAACATTGTGTACCTGGAGACATGTATAACTATAACACTGTGTACCTGGAGACATGTATAACCATAACACTGTGTACCTGGAGACATGTATAACCATAACACTGTGTACCTGGAGACATGTATAACCATAACACTGTGTACCTGGAGACATGTATAACCATAACACTGTGTACCTGGAGACATGTATAACCATAACACTGTGTACCTGGAGACATGTATAACCATAACACTGTGTACCTGGACACATGTATAACCATAACACTGTGTACCTGGAGACATGTATAACCATAACACTGTGTACCTGGAGACATGTATAACCATAACACTGTGTACCTGGAGACGTGTATAACCATAACACTGTGTACCTGGACACATGTATAACCATAACACTGTGTACCTGGAGACATGTATAACCATAACACTGTGTACCTGGAGGCATGTATAACCATAACACTGTATAACCATAACACCATGTACCTGTGCTAACATTTGTATTGTGTGTATACACGATGCCCTGGCTGACTCATCTTGATGATGTGGGGAGCAGGAGGGGTTCCTGATTCCTGTTCTTTCTTTAGAAGACTGTGTCATTCAACAGTCACTTAAGCATAATGAGTTTGGCACCAGTGGTTTGCTGGTTAACAGCAAAGTAAACATCTCCAGTTGCACGTTGCAGTAATGAAGGAACCCGTTGTGTCAAGTCAAGTCAAGAGTTTTATTGTGATCCGTGTGATCTGTGGGCTCTGACATTTACAACCGACTTGAAGATCTCTCCTCGCTCTTAATGTTCCACAAGAACGCAAACAACATCTCTGTAAATGCCAAAGTTGTTATAGCTTTCTTTTTCTTTTTCTTCTTCTTCTTCGTGGGTTTGGGAAAAAGGCGAGGTGTTTCTTCTCTGTCAGCCGGCCGCCACAGGGCTGGGAATGAACGATGAAGTGTTACTTCTTCGGCTATTTTTAACTTTTCCAAAGCAGCGCTCAGACGTCCCATCTGGACAGGGTTAGAGGCAAAGCATTGGGTCCCTATGACCTTACTTACTGTACAGGCACAGACAACATGACTTGTCCTCTGAGATCTGAAAGCAAACATGATGCATATTTATGTGACAGGTGGTAATGAATACGGCCTGGCTAATCACCGCCCATGGGCGTTTAAACGCTGTTTGTTTGTCTTACTGTATACGGTGGACAAAACCGTGGCATGTGCTGCAGAAAAAAAGCATTAAAAAAGCATTAAGAAAGGTATGTGTCGCTTTGCCTTAAAGGGCCACTTCACCAAAAAACAATGCTGATTTATTTTGCACATAAACTCACACACGTCCAAAAGCTCTAAACAGTTTTGCACACATTCATTTAGTTTGACAGTTAACGAGTTGGCAGGACGTACATGGAGGGACAAACCTTAGACCACCAGTGATGTCATCTGGGAGAATGAATCCTTGTGTTGTGTTAATCACAGATGTAATGATAAGGTATCAGTCCCTATAAGACAAGGTATTGCTGTTTTTTCATTTACATCATTTCATTGAGCTGTAATTAACACAACATAATGATTAAATGTCCCCAATGACATCACTGGTGGCCATATTCAAACATATTTACTCTCAATAACTGTCAAACTAAATGAATGTGTGCAAAACTGTTTAGAGTTTTTGGATGTGTGTGAGATTATGTGCAAAATAAATCGTAGTCTTTTTTGGTGAAGTGCCCCTTTAAAGTTAGAATGGAGTTGAGCTTCCAATACAGTGGTTGGTGTTTCATCAATTATCATATAGGGTGCTTAGGAGAGTCATCCAGCTTTTAAACACACTGTGTCCATGGAAACAGCGGGCGGCTGGCTGTGCGTTATGATCTTTAATTATTTAATAAGAGAACGGACGGCTTGGGAAGGCATACCTAGAATGTGGGCGAAAAGGAGCTCAAACACTGAGAACAAAAACCGAGAGGAGCTTCTTTTAAAATAAAAAGAAGAGATGGTTTTGAAGGAATCCCTGCCTTATTGGTACACAGTGGAGAGTGGCAGGAACGACTGAGGGAAGAGAGTAGTAAAGGTTAGGAGCTGGATTGAAACCCACAACGTCATGAGCACATGGCGTACGGGTTGGGGGGGGAAAGCCACTACATCATCTCTGGTACATAAAGAGCCTCTTCATAAAACTAACTCATCTAATGAAGTACGAGTCACAAGTCAATAAGGAGCCTGGTTTTGCTCCGGCTGACGCAGACCTGTCAGAGCTGAAATGCTCCGTGTGCTTTTCTTGTGGCCGATCCAAGATAGATTTTTGTTCCGCCCATTTGAAGACGTCCATTGATCTTTGTTGACACACGGATCTCACTTTATTAGATTTGCTCATTTTGTAACACAAATGAGCCCCCCCCCCCCCCCTCCTCGTCTTTACGGAGGGAGAAGACAGGCATCCGATGGGAATCGGCCCCGGTGTTTATGTTTGACGGGGTGTGACTGGATAAGAGTGTGTGACTGGGCTTCTTTGAGAAGGAGAGCGGCGCACCCTGCCTTGAGGCCAGAGCTGAATGATAAATGCAATGAGAAGATGTGGTGCGAAACAATGAAACTAGCTCTGATGAAAAATGTCCTCGTGTCTGACTGTTCTGTATCACACTAGCTCCCGCTCAGCGTCTCATTGCATATATCTCGCTTCAGCATATATATACTGAATACATTTCAAAATGTACCTTTAAATGCCAGCATTCATCTGGCCACACCCCCATCCGCTTACCTACATAAGCAGGGGTGGTGCCACACACTCATCTCCTTCTCAAATTTCATCACAAGCAACGTGTTGCTCATATGCCCACTTGACGTGGAGAAAAATATTGGCTGACAATGTTTACGAGGAAAGGAAGAACAAGAGATACGTTGACATCATATCTTTATTTTCTCTCTCACTATTTTCGAGAAAATACGGCGATATTGTCTTCGTCACTGGAGTGTCTGGAAGATGGTGATCATTCTAAAATCCTCCACCGGTTTTCGTATTGGGAGCACGCCGCTGCATGCCTCTCAACTGCAGTTCCTTGCTGTGCTGGTTGCGGTAAAACCTTTCAGGACACAGCTGTACGACTGTAGGACGCGCCGCTGTTGTGAGAAGCGGTGAGTTCCAGGTTGGTGAGTGATGTTTTGCTTGCGGCTCCACTTGTCTGTTAGTGCTATGGGGGCTGGCTGACAATGTTTACGAACACCGGCCCCAGATTAAGGTCTTTTGTTCAGCCTCTTAGGCAACAGCGGAAGACCTTGATCTGAAGCCCATTATAGTTTAACTAGTGGGCCACGACCATTAACACTGGTGATCCCTGTATTTTCTGGACGAGTGGATGTTTTCTCTGTCACCGTGTAGGCCCCATCTTTCATATCCAAATGAGAGTATTCCCTCACGTGGAAATATGCGCATAGATGTTCGTTAGTGGAATATCTGTGTTCAAGTCAGCTACAGGCCAGTTTGGTATTGTGCTGGCTCCGTCGGGTGTTGGTAAAATCACCGTTGTAAAACTGTGTTAACATCTTGTTTCTCTTTTCTCTTAAAAAGTGAGGAGGGTTTCAGAACGGCGGCCTGTCTGAGTGAGTGTTATATCATTGTGTACAAGTTCAGGTGATAGCTGCTTAGCTTACGTGCTAGTGGTGGCCTACTGTTAGCCAGTCAGCTGTTAGCTGCGGCGCTAGCCTGCTGTGATCACTAGGTGGCCTACCTAGGCTAGGCTAGGAAACGTTAGCTTGCTGCTATCGGCCGAGGCCCAGTGCGGGGTGGCTCCGGCCCCTCGCGCGCCGCCGCGGTTCCCAACTCCCCTCTCCCTCACAGGGAGAGGCGGGGGGGATTCGAAGTCTCCCCTCTGGTCGCGTGCGCCGTTCGCTCGGCGTCTCGCGGGCAGGGGCGGTAGCGCCCGACGGTTAGAGCGGCCGTTAGCTTAATGCTACTCTGTTGAACGTGCTTTGATTATAACATGTTTTAAACACTACAACGTCATCTTTGACAGAGGATGTTCGTCGAACCTGCCCTGGGCCAGGACGGCAAGGACTGCGTCAACAAGGGGGACCATAGCGACGGGATGGAGCGGCGACGCTGCCCAGATCGACAACACAGAACGGCTGTGTTTACTACGGTGCCTTGAGACTGCACTTCGCTTGATCTACGCTCCGGGTAGGCAAAGTCTGGACCAGACCTTGAGCACGTCTTCTTGCTTTCCCTTCTAAATGTTTTGTAAATAACGATGTTTTCCAAAACGAGTGTTGCTGCACTACATTTAGGATACGACGCGAGTTATGTGTGAATTGTCTTGTCACTGGTATTTAGCTTCTCCATGCAAATCGGGTTGTTGTTACAGATGTGAAAATGATCTGGTTTGTTGTGTTGAGAAACATCATGTGTGTTTATATGTACCGTGTACTCACAACTAAGGGGGTTAACTAACCTATAAAGCTATGCCTAGTGACAAATGAGTAAAGAATGATTCTTTTCTCAGCCTGTAATGACAATGAACAGTGTGTTCACATATTAACAGGTTTTCCTGTTTTAACTGGCCGTATTAAGGGTAAAGTAGGAGGATTGTGTTTCCCCCCGGTTCCCTGGGGACTTCTTCATCCTCCTCTCAGACATGTTGTTGCACTACATTGTGTCACTGTGTGGTAGGAATACGATGTAACCCTTAGCTTGATTGCTGAGGTTGTGCTAAAACAGCTGGAGAAACTTTATTTTCCTAAAAGAAAAGATTGTTTGGTCGCTTTCGTGTGTGCTTAGCAAGGCCTGTGGTCGATACTAATAGAGAATTATGTATTCTCTCATTATGAAAAACGGCGTTCCTCTGTAGTGTGTTTTTGCCATTTTTTGTAGGTGATGATGGGTTGTGTGTGTCATGTGACCTACAACTGGGTTGGACTGGCCACAGAAGCACATGTGTAAGTTTGGTACCGGGGCTCTTGGAGAGCCCTCTCTATTCTGTGTTTTTTCCTTAGTAAAAATCAGATAGCAGGTTAGCTCATGCGCTGTGTGAAGCTGTCAGACGCTTCATGGAGCTGACTATGACTGTGTCATACTCTCTTTTTGTCATTACATCGTATCATGGGTGTGGGGTCGTAAAGGGGTGAACTGGTAACCTTTCCTCCCCCTTTTTTCTGTTGGTCAGGGGTAAACCCACCTGTCCTTCAAGGTTCCTGTCACGTTGCGGTTCGGCACGTTACAGGGTGAGGGGGAGGGGGGGGGGGAGGGAGTTTCCTGGTCCCAAGGCCTGGAATATTGGGCGTGTGCACCGCAGAAATTCCCCCGCCATAGAGTACGTCACTGTGCGCGTCTCTGTTGGTAGGACTTCCGTGTGCTGTTCAGGTCCATGTGATGGATCTGTTTCGGGGGGTGGTCAGGGCTCCTCCTCACCAAGCTCCTATTCGGGCCTTCTGTGAGTTGGGACTCTCCTTCCGTGTGAGGGAGCCTCCTTCAGAGTACAGAGCCTCCTCCTCAGATTGTCAAGGTGAGTGGACCCTCAAGAAGGAGTCCTACTCTATTGTGTATGTATTCGATTCAATTCGATTATTGAGTGTGTATGGGTTCAGTGCCTCCTCCCCGGAGAGCCCTAAAACCAATTTTTTACATGGCTCAAGGTGCAATATATTCTTTTCAATCTGTACAGCTCGCGTGGGAAGTCTCTCTGGGGATTCCTGTCTCCTTCCTATGGGAGGGTGGTGGGATGTAAAAATGTGAATTTTTTTTACCCCCGGCTGTGTAGACTGGGATACATACTGTTGGTGCTTCCTTCTTTTCTATTAAAAAGAGTTGGAGTTAGGAAGTATCACACCCCTCTTGTCGTTCCCCTGGGCGCCTTGGGGATTCAATGACAGGTCTAAATAGCCTGTTCATTTATGTGGGTGTGTCCCGACGCACGTATAGTGCTAGCTCGGGGTGTTCTGTAAACAGGCGACTGACTGGCACGCCTTGGTTGCTTGAGGTTAAAACGGCGTTTTTATAAAGCAACTGGGATGGAGGTTTTTCCTCTTCCGACAACCAAATCCGACGACCTGGTTTGGTTATCGACAGATTCTCGTTCATATCTGGGGGATGATGACGGAATGGATCTGAACATATGTAGAGGGGTCCCACGCCCTGGGGGTGGGCCACCGGGTGCGGTTCGCCCGAACGTCTGGGTGGCGCCTTCTTTTCATGTTTAAGATCAACACGCATATCTGCCCCTTCTCCTGGAGTAGGCATGTCGGCGTGGTTAGGGCACGGGACTGGTTCTGGTCACGCTGGTCTGGATCAGTTGAACCCGTTGTCCGCCGGGGATGCAGATCTGCTGTTCTGGTACCCTGAGGGACTTGGGCTTTTTTCAGGGGGAAAAATGCCAGGTCGGTCCGGGTGTCACAGGGTTAAGCGCTATGGAGACCCTGGTTGGGTAAATTTTTTACTCAGCACTGTCGTAATGGCTTACGGCCATGCCAACCTGTACACGCTTGATCTCGGCAGATCTCGGCCGCTACACAGGTTGGTCCTGGTTAGTACTTGGTTGGGAGACCGCCTGGGAATACCAAGTACGGTGTGCTTGGGGCTGGTTCTCCATTATTTTTCGCTCCTCTCTCACGCATGGCGAAGAGGGGCCTGTTGGGGTGGTCTTTGACCTCCTCTGGTGACCCTGTGCTTCCCGTATCGCCGGGCCCGGTCCGAAGTCATGTTTCGTCGACCCGTAGGCCTGGGTTAACCCTTTTTTGAAAACTGAAACGCTTGTACTGCGGTATAGCCGGTGTATACCCGCAGGTGTGTTTTGGAGTTTTTTTCTTGAGGGGTTATAGGAACAACCACGGCATTGGGTAACACCAAGGTGGTTGATTCCCTGGTGTGTTGGAGCAGTGTCAACTCCCGGGTTCACCGGTTGAGGGTGCCCCTGCACGTTCATGACGTCTGCCAATCGTGTCAGCCTTCTCTGCCTCAACCCCTCTGGGTGGGTTTTTTTTTTAATGGAGGCTTGGTCATGCAACAACGCCAGCTTACGCCCCTTCCGCCGGGGCGGCTGTGTTCAGCTGTCCCCTCTGGCGCCTGTCTCGTCCGCAGTCTCCAGGCTAGGGTTAACAGCCTGTTGCCTGTTTTTTCCCCGGTGCGCTGCCTGCTTCCGTTGGTTAACCTTTTTTGTGTGCTTACGGCCATGCTGACTGCCAGTTCTGCAGGGTCAGTGTGCCAGGCGGTGTACTATTGGGGGGACAGGGCCCGCTCGGCTGAGGGGCCTTTGTCCGAATACGCTGGCGATGTGGGGGGCGGGGTCACTAAGTGCCCACCTGGTGGGGTCTTGATGCTGGCATCATGGACTTCTCCGGGCCCTCGTTCCAGGGGGTCCAGTCCCTTTGGTGGGTCAGGGTCTTCCTTCGCGCTCCGCTGCTACGGCCTTGCCACAGGGTTGGGTTTGCCCTTGACCCCGTGATTCTGGGGGCAGTAACGAGGTTGTTCCCTCCGTTCGTTCCCGGGTGGCATGCGGGTTGTGCGTGTCATACAGAAGTACAGAATACTTTTATACAAAATGCTTCTTACTGTTACGCTCCAGAGACTGTGCAAGACAAGATAAGTATGAAATAAAATAACATAGTATAGCATGTAAATTAGAAATAAAAAAAAATAAAAAATTAGGTCACAGTGTTCAGTATAGACATATGTACAATGTTCGATGCAGAATAGACGTAACTGAGTTACCATATAATATACAATACTATGCAGTGTACTAATATACAATACTATATAGTGCAAGGCAGAAATGGGATGAGGTGCAATTTAGGTACAATTTACAGTAGGTGTACGAGTTGTAGTGCAAATCCTTTATCAATAAATATAAAGTGTGTTTGTGTGATCTAAAGTGTGGAGAGTGGGTGCTGCAGTGTGTTGTTTGTTTAAGTGAGTGTGTGGGTGTGTGTGCTGTGTGCATTTGATGGTTGTTGCATAGTGTTTATTGTTCGTTTAGCAGCCTGATGGCCTGGGGATAGAAGCTTCTTCTGAGTCTTTCTGTGCTCGCCTTAAGACTCCGGTATCGCTTGCCTGACCGCAGCAGTTCAAAGAGGCAGTTGTTCGGTGGCTCGAGTCCTTAATAATTCTCTTAGCCTTCCCCCTGCACCGCTTGTTGTAAATGTTCTGGAGGGTGGGAAGCCCCCCTCCAATTGTGCGTTCGGCTGAACGTGTCACTCTTTGTAGTCTGCTACGGTCTTGTGCAGTGCTATTCCCAAACCAGGAGTTGCTTGAGTGCCTCTTCGCACGGTCGGGTCCGTCGCCCTCCCGTGAAGCCCCCAATAGGGGGGGTGCCCTCCATTAGGGGGGGTGGGGGGGGCTCGGTCCTCCCTGATCTGATGGCTGTGGGGGGCCTCAGCGGGGTACATTTGTCGAGCTTCTAGCTCCCGCTCAGCTCCTATTATGCAATGAGACGCTGAGCGGGAGCTAGTGTGATACAGAACGTTAGGTTATGACTATAACCAAGTTCTGTTAACACTAGTGGACGCTCAGCGTCTAGACGCCGCTGCGGCCCTTGATTTTTCATTGTGGTGAAATTTGTTGGGAAGGAGATGAGTGTGTGGCACCACCCCTGCTTATGTAGGTAAGCGGATAGGGGTGTGGCCAGATGAATGCTGGCATTTAAAGGTACATTTTGAAATGTATTCAGTATATATATGCTGAAGCGAGATATATGCAATGAGACGCTGAGCGTCCACTAGTGTTAACAGAACTTGGTTATAGTCATAACCTAACGTTACGGACCCTGTCCTTATGTATATATATAGAGGGAGTAATGTATAATATCTGTTGTGTATATAGGCATGTTTTGTTTGTTGTTGTCTTTTGTCTCCCTCTTGTGTCTACATATCCCCATTATCAGATGTCTCCCAGTTCCAGCACCACCAGCAGCAGCTGGTCAATCAGGATCTCACTCCAGCAACAGCAGCAGTGCAACGGCAGCTGTTGCTGATCTGCAATCAAGCCCTCTCTCCCTTCATATCCCATTGTGTGCAGTGTTAGTTAGCTCTCTGGTTCATTGTGTGGTAAAGTAGAGCTCTGTCCAGGCCCGGACTGGCCATCGGGAGCACCGGGAGTTTTCCCGGTGGCCTGGCCTGCACAGCTAAAAAAAAAAAAAAAAAAAAAAAAAAAAAAATTATAATTAAAAAAAAAAATTGCCAGGCCATTGTTTCTAGTTGTGGCGGCGGCGCGGCGCGATAGTTAGATAACCTAGGTGGGTGGGGAACAACCAGGATTTCACTGTCTGCGACAGAGTTGGAGAACTATCTGACTCTCTCCCTCAGATCACACATACACAATGGAGCCGTGCTGCCGCGTGTGATTGGTGGAGGCAGGACCAGGCGATACAACTGATTGACAGTGGAGGCGGCGAATGGAATGGCAGATGGCACTCTGCAGAATACTGTAACAGCCAGGCAGTGAGCCAGGTAGTTTTGTAATAATGAAAGGTCTGTTATTTAATGTTTGTGTAAGGGCTATTTTAACTGTTGATGGGTAGTGCATCAGTAAAGTGAATTTGTGCTCTTGCTCTGTTTGAATAGGTGGAGAGAGTGGTTAACTGTATTATAATAGTAAATAGACAAATATGTTGTGCTCTTGCTTTTTTCTTTTTGAAGGTGGAGAGAGTAGCATTGCTAGTGCCACAACAGTTTTATTTGAGGTTCATAACAGTACTAAGCAATTGTTGGCTCATTAGTTTGTGATTCACATGCACTAAAATTCACCAGAATGCAGGAAATTAAGTCTTTGTAACAAAAAAAATCCTGGTGGGGGACCCCCAGACCCCCCGCTTAAAAAGTGGCCTGACTGGGGCTATATTTCGCGCTATATCTCCCGGTATGAATTATTTCCCCAGTCCGGCCCTGGCTCTGTCTGTGTCTTTGGTGGTAACTCCCTTTGTGTCTTCTGTTAATAGAGCTGAGGCTCTTAGGGTACCTTTGGTAGAACTGGTGAAGGCTCTGGTACTTGCATTGTTGTTAGTATAGGAAATATCTTTTTTGTTAATCTTTATAGTAGAAACTGTATATTTCGTGTTGTGTATCTTGTGTAGAGCTGTGGCCTTTTGGGCATTAGGAATGGTGTAGAGCTGGTACCTGAAGCTCTGGTTCATTGTATTGTGTTTAAGTCATTATAGTTTGTTGCACATTTCTGTTAACCCTTTGTATATTTGTTCCCTGTTCACCCAGCCTATGGTGATTACTTTTCTATGTATTAACCTTTTGTTTTCGCACACAGGGAGAATTGAGGACAGGAAGGTCGGGGGTCAGGGACTACAGCCCGCTCAGCATTGACGGGGCACCGGTTGAGAGAGTGAACAGTTTTAAGTACCTCAGAGCCCACATATCCGAGGACTTGACATGGACCACACACATTGACAGTGTTGTGAAGAAGGCACGACAATGCCTCTACTTCCTCAGGCGCCTAAGGAAGTTCCAAGTCAGTCAGAAGATCCTTAAGAACTTCTACTCATGTACAATAGAGAACATCCTGACTGGCAATATTACCTCCTGGTTTGGGAATAGCACCGCACAAGACCGTAGCAGACTACAGAGAGTGGCACGTTCAGCCAAACGCACAATTGGAGGGGGGCTTCCCACTCTCCAGAACATTTACAACAAGCGGTGCAGGGGTAAGGCTAAGAGAATTATCAAGGACTCCAGCCACCCAAACAACTGCCTTTTTGAACTGCTGCGGTCAGGCAAGCGATACCGGAGTCCCATGGCAAGCACAGAAAGACTCAGAAGAAGCTTCTATCCCCAGGTCATCAGGTTGCTCAACGAACAATAACACTATGCAACAACCATCAAATGCACTCACAACACACACATCCACACGCACACACTCACTTTAAACAAACAACACACTGCAGCACCCACTCTCCACACTTTAGAACACCTAAACACACTTTATATTTATTGATAAAGGATTTACAACCCTACTACAACCCATACCTCAGTACACCTTACTGTAAATTGTACCTAAATTGTACCTCATCCCATTTCTGCTTTGCACTATATAGTATTGTATATTAGTATTGCATAGTATATTGTATATTGTATGGTAACTCAGTTACTTCTGCATCGAACATTGTACATATGTATATACTGAACACTGTGTCTACGTACGTGACTTCTATTTTTACTTCTATTATTACATGCTATACTATTTTATTTCATACTTATCTCTTGTCTAGCACAGTCTCTGGAGCGTAACAGAAATATGCATTTTGTATAAAAGTATTCTGTACTTCTGTATGACAACTATTAAAGAAACTTGAAACTTGTAAGATACCCTGGGTGTACATTTTTGCATCTCTGTTCACCTGCAATCAGAACAGCCTGGTTACCTGCAGTCAGGACAGCCTGGTTACCTGGTTACCTGCAGTCAGAACAGAGCCTGGTTACCTGCAGTCAGGACAGAGCCTGGTTACCTGCAGTCAGGACATAGCCTGGTTGCCTGGTTACCTGCAGTCAGGACAGAGCCTGGTTACCTGTAGTCAGGACAGAGCCTGGTTACCTGCAGTCAGGACAGAGCCTGGTTACCTGCAGTCAGAACAGCCTGGTTACCTGCAGTCAGGACACAGCCTGGTTACTTACCTGCAGTCAGGACAGAGCCTGGTTACTTACCTGCAGTCAGAACAGAGCCTGGTTACCTGCAGTCAGAACAGCCTGGTTACCTGGTTACCTGCAGTCAGAACAGAGCCTGGTTACCTGCAGTCAGGACAGAGCCTGGTTACCTGCAGTCAGGACATAGCCTGGTTGCCTGGTTACCTGCAGTCAGGACAGAGCCTGGTTACCTGTAGTCAGGACAGAGCCTGGTTACCTGCAGTCAGGACAGAGCCTGGTTACCTGCAGTCAGAACAGCCTGGTTACCTGCAGTCAGGACAGAGCCTGGTTACTTACCTGCAGTCAGAACAGAGCCTGGTTACCTGCAGTCAGAACAGCCTGGTTACCTGGTTACCTGCAGTCAGAACAGAGCCTGGTTACCTGCAGTCAGGACAGAGCCTGGTTACCTGCAGTCAGGACATAGCCTGGTTGCCTGGTTACCTGCAGTCAGGACAGAGCCTGGTTACCTGTAGTCAGGACAGAGCCTGGTTACCTGCAGTCAGGACAGAGCCTGGTTACCTGCAGTCAGGACAGAGCCTGGTTACATGCAGTCAGGACAGAGCCTGGTTACCTGCAGTCAGAACAGAGCCTGGTTACCTGTAGTCAGGACAGAGCCTGGTTACCTGCAGTCAGGACAGAGCCTGGTTACCTGCAATCAGAACAGAGCCTGGTTACATGCAGTCAGGACAGAGCCTGGTTACCGGCCTGCTCAGAAACGTGCTTGTTGAAAAGTGGAGAGGAGACTCTTGCCAGCGGAAAGAACTAACATTAGAGGAACTGACAAGCGCTGTAGACGATGGTTTACCAGAGGCAGTGTGTGGCCGTGACAATCACCAACACTTTGACAGCTCTCATCGGCTTCATTCAAACACGTTTTATTTTAATATAACGCTTTCCAGACTTGCCGTCAAAACCAGTGTACTCACGCGACTTGAGGTCTGGCTACGCGAGACTATGCCTATTTTTAGCTGTGACCAGCAGCTCTACAGGTCACTCGGCCCACATGTTTCACCCTAGGAGCCCGAGATCTGGCATGCTGTGTGTGTGTGTGTGTGTGTGTGTGTGTGTGTGTGTGTGTGTGTGTGTGTGTGTGTGTGTGTGTGTGTGTGTGTGTGTGTGTGTGTGTGTGTGTGTGTGTGTGTGTGTGTGTGTGTGTGTGTGTGTGTGTGTGTGTGTGTGTGTGTGTGTGTGTGTTAGGCTTGGGCGGTATAATTTTTTTCATACGTCCGTCACACTGCTGACATAATACCCCGGTATACGGTATATGACGGTATGACTTTCATTTTCATCAGCGGGGGGGGGGGGGGGGGGGGGAGCTAACAATATACTCGTTATCACCATACATAACGCTTATATTGAAACACGTTGACATTAGGGCCGTTCTTTCAACCTAAAAGTGCACTTTCTTCAACCTCGAACCTTAGCTACCTGTGTTACCATTTAAGACATTTAAGGCCCGTCTAAAAACCCACTTCTATTCCCTGGCCTTCAATAAACCCTGATTCTCCCACACCCTAACCATCACACTCCCATGTAATTTTATCCTGGCCCCTCCCTCTTGTATCTCTTATTATGCTCCTCTGTCCCCTGTGTGCTACTGTACTTTGTGTTCCCCTATTCGTGTGTTGTCCTACTGTCCTACTCTCTGAATGTACTGTCTTGTCCTGTTGTGCCTTTTTGTATTTTTGTATTTGTGTATTTTATATTAGGACATTGATTTTAACCTTTGATTGTACAGCACTTTGGTTGGCTCTTGGGCTTTTAAACGTGCTTTATAAATAAATTACTTGACTTGACTTGACTTGACCAAGTAAACAAATCACGGAACGATAGCCAGTTAGCCCGCACCAGCCTAGTACTAGTAACATTAGCTCCCGGAACGATGGCCAGTTAGCCCGCACCAGCCTAGTACTAGTAACGTTAGCTCCCGGAACGATGGCCAATTAGCCCGCACCAGCCTAGTAGCTACTAGTAACGTTAGCTCCCGGAACAATGGCCAGTTAGCCCGCACCAGCCTACTACTACTAACGTTAGCTCCCGGAACGATGGCCAGTTAGCCCGCACCAGCCTACTACTACTAACGTTAGCTCCCGGAACAATGGCCAGTTAGCCCGCACCAGCTTACTACTACTAACGTTAGCTCCCGGAAGGATGGCCAGTTAGCCCGCACCAGCCTACTACTACTAACGTTGGCTCCCGGAATGATGGCCAGTTAGCCAGCACCAGCCTACTACTACTAACGTTAGCTCCCGGAATGATGGCCAGTTAGCCCGCACCAGCCTACTACTACTAACGTTAGCTCCCGGAACGATGGCCAGTTAGCCCACACCAGCCAGGTACCAACGCTACTGGGAGACACAGAACGATGGCCACGTAACCCTCTGCTGGCGCGTACTGTGCACTACACTCAACTCTGTGTCAGTGTAATAGCAGTCTGTGACGTCACGGTATTGAGAATCATACCGGCGGGATTTCGAAATATCCTGGTATACCGTAATACCGGCATACCGCCCAAGCCTAGTGTGTGTGTGTGTGTTCATGCCAATGGGCTAAAAGGGGGCAGGGCAATAGGAATGGCCTATTGCTTGTTCGGTATGGTTTAAACAAGAAACAAGTATTACTTGTAAGATAAGATAAGATAACATATTTCTTTATTGAAATTCAGGCATCATAGCAGCATGGGGGGGGGGTACAGGTATGGGCAAGGTAATAGTAAAAGATATAAATACAGGCAATAAGAACTATATGTAGCAGGTATATATAAAATATACTGTTATGTATTCCACAAAGAATCCCTCCCTCACGTTTTATTTTAATTTGTTTATTTTTATCTTTTATTCTCAAAGTCTTTTATTTTGAAATCGTCACTTCCTCCCGAAGTGACGTATTTACTTTGGTGCGCGCCTCTTCCCGTTCAGTCTGGCCTGAATGAGGAAGAGGTAGGAGTTGCTCAGTATTTTTTTTTTTTTTTTTTTTTTTTTGTATTTTATTTTTTTATTATTTTTTAAACAAACACATAAACAAACATGACAACACACAATAGGATATACAAATACACATATGCTCCAGCTCGTACCCCCCTCTCCCGGACCCCCCATTGGATAATCCAACCATTATAATTTGTTCCTAACCAGACACTACCATTATATGCTGGCTTTTATTCTCTCCACCACTTCTAACCACATTGCCATTTTGGATTCATTGAGACCCAAAATTCTAGCTGTTGATATTTCTTGATAAATCACATCGAGATATGTAAGAATCCAGACCTTACGGCACATTTTTTCCGGTTGAAACCATCGTGATGCTATCAGCTTTTTAGCCACTGTGATACCGGATAAAACCAATCTCTTTAGCTGTGGAGGTACTGCATGCTCAAAGACATCATTCAGCAGTAATACAGAGGGGTGTACAGGTATATCCAGAGTTAAGAGATTTGACAATTGCTGGGTCACTTCTTTCCAAAATATCTTAACTGGTGGGCAGTCCCAGTACATGTGCATAAATGTCCCTTCATCCCCATTTGTACATAAGGAGTATTTGGAGTCTTGTTTAAGACCCATTTTGTTCAGTCTTATAGGAGTTAAGTATGTCCTGTGAATATAGTTAAGATTGATTTGTTGATGGTCCGGGTTCCTTGATGCAAGGCGTACATTTGCCCAGGCTTCTTGCCAGTCAAAGTCTATCTCCAGGTCTGGTATATCCCTCCTCCAGACTGAGTCTAGATGTAGGGTTTCATACGAGGCCGTTAGTAATTGATGATAAAAATCTGAAACAAAACCTCTCGATGTCTCTCTTTCATAGAAGAATTTGTGGTATCTGTGGTGTACAATTGGTATCCTTAATGGAACACCGTGAGCCTTCAAACATGCCAATAACTGTGCGTAAAAGTAATATGAGGACTTGGTGAGATTAAATTTTTTGCATATCTCATCAAAACTACAAAAACCCTGTTTGTTGAAAACGTCTATGCCTTGCTTTTCCCATCTAGGGAATCTTATAGGTTGTTTTCCAATCAAGAGTGCATTGTTATTGAATAAGGGAGTATGATTATGCCATGTATGTGGGATAGAGTCTTTTTTTTGTGTTTCACGCCATATCCGGATTGCATGAGTGATTATGGGGCCAAATTTCCGTTCGCATTGCTTAATTGATAATTTGGTGTACACTATGTCCTTCAGCCTATGTGGAGCTACTATATTTTCTTCTAAATTTCTCCAGGATACTGATGCTTGGGGATCAAACCATGTTGTCAGTGGTCTTAAAGTGTATGCCTTAGAATAGTGGTGGAAATCTGGAAATGCCATACCACCGTCTGCTTTGTTTCTCTGTGCGGTGGATCTTTTTATACGTGGTGGTTTGTTATTCCAAATACATTTGTATGTGGAGGAGTGTAATTCTTTCCAGTAACCCTTTGGGGGGGGTAACGGTAGCATTGAGCTGAAGAAGTTGATTCTAGGTAGGACGTCCATCTTAATTATTGATATTCGTGCTTGTACTGAGTTTTTAAGTTTTGACCACCTGACAAGGTCGTATTTGATTTTGTTTTGGATTTTTATGTAATTGTGCTTCACCGTTTGGCTTATGGTAGGGAATATTTCAACTCCCAAACATCTAAAGTGTTTTACCATCGGTATCTCTTCTGGGAGGGTTATATTTCTTTTTGCAGGGGCATTAAGTGGGAGGAAGGCCGACTTCGGCCAATTTATCCTAAATCCCGATAAATCTCCAAAGTCCTCAATCAACTTGAGAATATGAGGCAATGCGGTGTTGGGGTTTTGCATGAACAGTATTACGTCGTCCGCATATAAACTAATTTTGTGTTGTGTGCCCTTGATTACGATTGGTTCTATGGATTGGGATTGTCTTATATATTGTGCTAAAGGCTCTAATGATAGATCGAATAGTCCGGGACTAAGGGGGCAACCCTGTCTGGAAGACCGTGATACTGGAAAGATTTCGGAGGTGATTGTACCTGTTGTAATCATGGCCGATGGGTCTTTGTATAATACTTTAATCATATCAATGAATCCTTTTCCTAACCCCATCCTTTCTAACACTGCCCATAGATACGACCATTCCAACCTGTCAAAAGCTTTCATTGCATCCAGGGACAGCATCGCCTTAGGTGTGTTGTCTTCCTTGTTAGCATCTAGTACGTGTAGTAATCGTCTTATGTTATCAGTGATCAGGCGGCCTCTTATGAAGCCTGTTTGGTCCGGATGAATTAAAGACGTCATATGCTTTTGTAGTCTGATGGCTAATACCTTAGAGTACAGTTTGATATCGGTTCCGAGGAGGCTTAAAGGTCTGTAACTACCGCACTCGGTGGGGTCTTTGTCTTTTTTGAGGAGGACTGTTATGAGTGCAATATTGTCATTCTTATGGAAGTTCCCCTCCTTGACTGAGTATAAAATCATATTTAGTAATAAGGGTCCAATTATGTCCCAACAAGAGAGGTACATTTCTGGTGGGATACCGTCTCTTCCAGGGGCCCTTCCACTTTGCATTTCAGATATGGCCTCCCTAAGTTCATCTAGTGTGATCGGTGTTTCTAACTGTTTAGCGTCATCCTCTGAAAGTTTAGGGAGGTTAATTTGATTAAGATATGTGTCCATCTTGTTTTGATCGAAGGTCGTTTCTGATTTGTATAAGTTGGAGTAGAATTCTTTGAATGTCGTGTTTATTTCTTTGGGTTCTGTAACAAGTCCTTGTTGTGCTCTAATGGTAGTTATATCTGCAAATTTTGCGTTGACTCTTAGTCGCATAGCTAATAGGTGACTTGGTTTGGAACCTTGGGAGTACTGCTGTTGTCTTGTGCTACGTATTTGCAATTCAGATTGTTGTCTGTATATGGCGTTAATCTCTTTTTTTAGTAGTAGTAGTAGTAGTTGCTCAGTATTTCTAAAACATATCTTTGGTTTAAAAGAACGTATTGATGGTTTACTATTGTAAATAAGTTGCCGGGCAAATTAACCGGGGTGTATGTAATGGTATCTAAGCAATAATGAACAGTTGTGCACTTTTTGTAAAGGAATTTAACTGTGGTGACGATCTCTTGTATGACACATGCTGATTGAGTTAGTAGTATGGATGAGCAGGTTGTGTAGGCCTCGTCCTGACAGTGTGACATATTTCCCTCATTGCAGCCTGTGAACTGGAGCCACCTAGTGGACAAGAAGTAATGCCATACCATTCTTGTCTGTTTTGCTCCCAGGTAAATTAATGAATGAATGAATGAATGAATGAATGAATGAATGAATGAATGAAAACTTTATTTAACAGATTGCAGAATGGGTACAATACAGTACGGCTCAATACATACAATTGTTAAGGGGATGCAGACCTGAGAAAGACGTTTGTCTTGTTTCCATCAGGGTCCCCCATTTTCAATTCATATAGTCCTATTGTTTATCTTGTATTATCTTATTGTATTGTTTCATTATAAATGTGTTATTTCAATGTTTGATTAAAAATGGTGTACAGTCTGGCCTGAATGAGGAAGAGCCTGTGAACTGGAGCCACCTAGTGGACAAGAAGTAATGCCATATCATTCTTGTCTGTTTTGCTCCCAGAAATAAACATTGAAAGGGCCGCAACCTGTCTCTTCACTTCACATGCACGACGACATTCAAGAGGGTGGCCTTAGACCAGTTACATAATAGTACAGTAGAAAGGTAAAAATAGGCAGTGTAAACAGTATAATTAACTCTGAATATACGCATCTGAGCAATTAGGCAGTGTAATCAAAGGTGCAGATGAGGGTCTGTATGTGCTATTAGTTATATTATACATTACAATTATGGATGTTCGATATTGGCTTTTTTACCGATATCCGATATTGTCCAACTCTTAATTTCCGATACCGATATCAACCGATACCGGAACAAAATGGAATAATTTCAGATAATTAACATTACATATCTCTTGTCGTGGAATTAACACAACATTATGCATACTTTTGACAATAAATCAAATAAGAATTTGTTCTTACTTGCTTGCCTGGGTAAATAAAGGTTAAATAAATACATTTGAAAACCGATACCGATAATTTCCGATATTACATTTTAATGCCAGTATCGGTAGGCCGATAATAACAGACATCTCTAATTACAATAAATATGGTTACAATAAACACTAGAATCTAAATATATACTATGAGTAAGTAAAGTATACAGTAACAGTATACACAGGTCAAGTATACATAAGGTACCCTAACCGACGTGATATACTGTACGTCATATGTTATAGTCTGTGCAGTTTAGGTGGGAGTCAGACACTCAGGCTGCGGCTACACTAACGGCCAGTTTTCGTTTAGTTTTCAGGGTCAGTTTCGCTTTTCAGAACGCAACGTAATGGCAGGCAAGTTAGACATAGTTTTTGCCTCCTGAGCACTTGATTTGATTTTATTAGGGATCCCCATTAGCTGGTGCGATAGCAACCAGCTAGTCTTCCTGGGGTCCACACACAAAAAAACATACAAAAACAATCACTATTGCAAAAAACAAAATTATTAAAAGTCAGTACACACAATGCATAATGAACCTACTGTAACAATTAAGATAGCTAAAATTACATTAGTGTAAAACAAAAACAAAAAATTACTTTACAGTGTTAAAAACAATTTAAAAACAATTTAAGATTCTTTTAAAAAGAAAAAAGAAGAAGAAAAAAAGAAAAAAGGAGTTAATGCTCTAAAAATAAAAGATCTCCCCAAAGCGCTGGTTCTAGGACCTGGCAATTCAAGCTGCCCACTACTGGAACCTCTAGTGTAATGCTCGTGCACAGTATTACTAAAAACAATCTGATTATGTATAAAAACAGGAGTTTTACTGCTCATGACCAACTTGAACAGCACAAGTATATTAAAAGACAATCTATTTTCAACGTTAAGCCAAGAGAGGCGGGCATGCATACGGCTCACATTAGACCTTAGTGAGCAGTCCAGTACCAACAGCTGCCCTGTTCTGGACCAACTGGAGCTTCCTGAAGTCACCACTGGCAGCAGATGACCACATCGCAGAGCAATAGTCAAGATGACATAAAACTCAACTTTGCACTATCTGACATAAAAGGGGACGGGCAACCAGTGGCGTCGCGTGGGTAAAATAACAGGGGAAGCCAAAAAAAATGTATTAAAAAAAAAATGATTAAATATTTGTATTAATCTTTTTTTTTTCTTTTTTTTTTTTTTAAGTCAAGCAGTCACCATGTACACTACAGTATGGCTCGGCAAACTTTCTTTTTATTTATTTAACAGATTGCAGAATGGGTACAATACAGTACGGCTCAATACACACAATTGTATAAGGGGATGCAGACCAGAGAAAGACGTTTGTCTTGTTTACATCAGGGTCATTAATACTGCTGGAGCATTGGTTCATTTTTGGTCCGATATTTCCTTGCACGATTTTACGCGCCGCGTGGGAGCAAATTCGAGACACATATTCGGTTGCAAAAAGGTGTCCCACGGTCTCCTCTATGGTCGTGAATATTTTCACGCGGATCGGAGTCACGGCGCGTACGTGGGACACTTTTCCGTTTCGGCTAGTTTATTCCACGCGTTCGGTTTTCCTTTTCTAAGCATCTTCGGGGCTACATGTGAAGGAGTAAAAGTTGCGGGACGCCCAGATGTTTCCACGATAGAAAGCTTGCGTGGATCCCATAATAGGCTCACTTAATACAGCGTTTTTAAAATCACGCAACATTTTCAGGGTCGCGAGCCGACCTTTTCCCCTCGTTTTCGATGATGGAAGTGATTTAGGAAAAGCTTCGGCAAGCTGCGAGAATCGGGGCAATATTCGGCCCGTGGGAGCAGTCACGGGTTAATACAATGTTCAGAGTGCAGAGGGGAGGTGTGCAGAGGGGAGGCCACACTCTGGATTCTTCTCACAGCCCCGTTTTAAACTTTTAGGGTGTGGCAGTCAGCTCGAATCTGATTGGCTAGGATCGGATTTGGACTCTAGATACATGAATCACATGGTTGAGGCTGAAGAAAGAGACCTACCCCCTGCCTCTCCTCTAGCTGCAGTGAGCATAGTGAGTCTGCCAGTGTGTTAGAGGGAGTGAGAAGGAGAAGAGGGAGACATTTAAAAAAAAATAAAAAAAATATAACACAGATGCACAGATGAAAAAGAATGTAAACTATATTAAAAAAAAATTATATATATATATTGTTTTTTTTCATATTTCATATTTGATATTAATTCATATTTTAATAGGGAGGCATGGCTTCCGTTGGCTTCCATAAGGATTCGCCACTGCGGGCAACAAAAGAAGCACATTTCCTGGAAATACCAATTTCTCTTCCCATTTTTAAAACAATATAATTAATATGCTGAGACCAAGACAGAGTGCAATCCAGCATCACTCCAAGGAGTTTAGTACTTTCAACTTGTTGAACTGCTGAATTACAAGTTTAAATGAAGCTTTGGATTTGTAGATAACCTGTGCCTTGTTCCCAGCACAATACATTTAGTCTTGTGTACATACATTTAGCACAGTGATATATATACATGTAGTACAATGCCAAAGCAGTAGGTGGCAGTAGGTGGCGATGTAGTTCAAACATGAAGGCAATTTTCAACCAATCAGAAAAGTTGAATGTGCCAATACACTTCCTGCTAAAAATCAACAATCCACCATCTTTAAATGCCTCACGTGAGCCATTTAGCCAACGTAGCATTTATTTTTCAGCAAAGAAAGTGCAATAAAAGTGCAATAAACAAAACGGATACATTCACTGTGTGTTCTGCCTCTCATTTGTTGATGAAACAAAACTAACATCAACACAATTGACCACAAAGAGCGGAGTTTAGTCTCACAAAAAGATCGTCGCCGATTTTGTTAGCTTACGTGCTAACGTGATTGGGATATGCCAGTATAACAGTATAGCATTGTGGCTAGCAGCTTGGTAACGTTAATGCTAGCAGAATGAATGGATGTAAACTTTATTTAACAGATTGCAGAATGGGTACAATACAATACGGCTCAAGACAAACAATTGTTAAGGGAATGCAGACTGTTGCAGGTCTCTACTGCGCATGGGCATTGGGCAGAACGGCTCCGTATCCGGCTCGTGCAGATTACATGGCACCATTGTCTGTGAGTTTTGGCGAGTATCCAAAACGGAAACACCTTTTCAGGGTTGCCAGTAGGACAACGCGTTTTCCTGCCAAAACGGCGTTTCTTTTTAACTTGGACAGCAAACGTAATCATTCAGCAACAAAAACGTTGCTGTATCCCCCAGTGTAACCATGGCCTCAGTGATCAGACATTCCTAGTAGTTGTACTCAAAAGTGGTTGCTGAAGACTGGGACACCACTGCTTGCATGTGGCTGAGACCAAACCTTTTCACAATCACTGGTCCAAACACACTGGATTTCCATGTCTTTTGTTTTCCAACAAACCGCAGCATCTGCAAATAACTCTCCAGCCACTTAATACATTTTGCCATTGCAACTCTCTCACTCTGCAGCAACTATTTCTGACTTGACAGGGAGGGAAAGGGAATTCCCCTGGACTGGCTGTGCAGGGAACACTAAGTGGAGTGAGTTCCCCTGGAGTGGCAGTGGACTCGCCCCCTGCTTGTTAACCCTCTCCTCTCAGTTTCCCCCTGCTTGTTACCCCTCGCCCCCCTGCCTGTTACCCCTCGCCTCTCAGTTTCCCCCTGCTTGTTACCCCTCGCCCCCCTGCCTGTTACCCCTCTCCTCTCAGTTTCCCCCTGCCTGTTACCTCCTCTCAGTTTCCCCCTGCCTGTTAACCCTCTCCTCTCAGTTTCCCCCTGCCTGTTACCCCTCTCCTCTCAGTTTCCCCCTGCTTGTTACCCCTCGCCCCCTTGCCTGTTATCCCTCGCCTCTCAGTTTCCCCCTGCTTGTTACCCCGGGCCCTCCCCCCCTGCCTGTTACCCCTCTCCTCTCAGTTTCCCCCTGCTTGTTACCCCTCGCCCCCCTGCCTGTTACCCCTCTCCTCTCAGTTTCCCCCTGCCTGTTACCTCCTCTCAGTTTCCCCCTGCCTGTTACCCCTCTCCTCTCAGTTTCCCCCTGCTTGTTACCCCTCGCCCCCCTGCCTGTTACCCCTCGCCTCTCAGTTTCCCCCTGCTTGTTACCCCGGGCCCTCCCCCCCTGCCTGTTACCCCTCTCCTCTCAGTTTCCCCGTGCTTGTTACCCCTCGCCCCCCTGCATGTTACCCCTCGCCTCTCAGTTTCCCCCTGCCTGTTACCTCTCGCCCCCCTGCCTGTTACCCCTTGCCTCTCAGTTCACCCCTGCCTGTTACCCCTCTCCTCTCAGGCCCAGTCCACACGATCACAGGTATTTTTGACAAAAAAATAAAACTCTCTCCACACGACTGGTTTAAACCCTGCACAGAGTGACGTCATATACATGTAGTACAATGCCAAAGCAGTAGGTGGCGATGTAGTTCAAACATGAAGGCCATTTCAACCAATCAGAAGGGTTTAGGGTTAATACCGGAAACTGAACTGAAGCCTGGAACACAACATCCCACCTTGCTCACAGCCAAACAATTCTACAGTTTGCAGCTAGAACAACGTGCAATAAACAAAAAAGGATACATTCACTGTGTGTTCTGCCTCATTTGTTGATGAAACAAATGAAACAAAACCAACATCAACACAATTTACCACCAATAGCGGAGTTTAGTCTCACAAAAAGATCGCCCATTTTGTTAGCTTACGTGCTAACGTAATAATAAAGTAACATTAATGCTAGTATAATGAATGGATGAAAACGTTATTTAACACATTGCAGAATGGGTACAATACATTACGGCTCAATACAAACAATTGTTAAGGGATGCAGACTGTTGTAGTGTGGACTGGGTTCCTTATAACAATAACTTGACAACACGTGAGCTTAGTTTAGCCGCAGCCACTGGCGGACTCGGGGGGGGGTTGAAAAACGCGCGCTTAAGTGCCCTTTTGAGTGAAATAAATGAGAGGATGTGCCCTATTGGTGCCCCCACGGTTGACAAACGCGCGCTAAAGTGCCCTTTTGAGTGAAAGAAATTAGAGGATGTGCCCTATTGGTGCCCCCACGGTTGAAAAACGCACGCTAAAGTGCCCTTTTGAGTGAAAGAAAATTGAGGATGTGCCCTATTGGTGCCCCCACGGTTGAAAAACGTGCGCTAAAGTGCCCTTTTGAGTGAAAGAAATTAGAGGATGTGCCCTATTGGTGCCCCCACGTTTGAAAAACACACGCTAAAGTGCCCTTTTGAGTGAAAGAAATTAGAGGATGTGCCCTATTGGTGCCCCCACGGTTGAAAAACGCACGCTAAAGTGCCCTTTTGAGTGAAAGAAATTAGAGGATGTGCCCTATTGGTGCCCCCACGGTTGAAAAATGCGAGCTTAAGTGCCCTTTTGAGTGAAAGAAATTAAAGGATGTGCCCTATTGGTGCCACCATGGTTGAAAAACGCGCGCTAAAGTGCCCTTTTGAGTGGCGAAGAATTAGAATCTGGTGCTAACATGGTCAATAATGCTTATGTTGGACAGAAAAATTTGTCTTAAACATTTAAATTGACCAACCATAGACCGTTTTTATTCCAATCAAGGCAAGAAGGCTAGTGGTATGTGCTATATGACATATTATTTTATAATACAATTATAACATTGTAGGCTACAGTACAAATATTATATACAGTACAATTATATTACTATTATAAAACTAATATTATTTGCTCCACCTTAGATAAAGACAGTACCGACAATGAAGATGGAGATATTCACAAGGGAAATTGTGAAGAAGTGGAGGAATTTCATTCATATGATCAAAGTATTATACACTGAGCCTTCGGCCATGATCTTAACGGGAAAGTTCTGTTCGCCACTCTTCTCTGTCTCGCGTTCTTCTAGACAGGGTTGTCCTCTTAGTCCCGGACTCTTCGCTTTATCCCTCGAACCCCTAGCTCAATACATAAGACAATCCCAAATTATGTCTCCTATTTCAATTCAGGGCACACATCATCATATTAGCTTATACGCAGATGATGTACTCCTGTTTATGCAAAATCCCTCCATCTCTCTACCTCATCTGCTCGGCGTGATAGATGAATTCGGCAGCCTGTCCGGCTTTAAGATCAACTGGCCAAAATCTGCTTTTCTTCCACTTAATGAGCCTGCGAAGGCTACCATCTTACCGGCAAACATGCTTATGGTGGAGCACTTTAAATGTCTCGGGATTGAAATATTCCCCACTATAGGCCAGACGGTAAGGTATAATTACTCCAGCTTGGGTGACAGGATTACGAATGACTTTAACAGATGGTCCAAATTAAAAAATTCATTACAGGCCCGTGCGTCAATAATTAAAATGAATATTTTACCCAGAATTAACTTTATCAGCTCCATGCTCCCGTTACCTCCTCCTGTTGGTTACTGGCAGAAATTGCACTCTGCCTCGTATAAATTCGTTTGGAACAATAAACGCCCGCGCTTGAAGAGATCAACTGCCCAAAGGAGTAAACTCGATGGGGGCTTAGCATTTCCAGACTTTAAATATTATTTTCAGGCTTTCTCTCTGAGACCTTTGATCACTTGGTTTGATGCTCAAGCAGCTGTATCTTGGCGACCATTGGAGGAGAAGTTGGTGTCCCCATATAGACTTCAGGATATTGTGTATACCAACATATCAATTAAACAATGTAAATTAAGATTTGGCCCTTTAATCACACATGTGATCCAAACTTGGCGTGACACTCAGAAAGTGGGTACAAACCGCCATCAATGGCACACGCATTCCCCTCTATTTAATAACAATCTTCTCCTTATTGAACAACAACCTATTAGGTACCCTAGATGGGAAAAGAAAGGTATCCACACATTGGGGGATATCTTTGATAACTCTGGCCTCCGATCTTTCCAGGATATATCCAACGGATATGATCTCCCCGGAACCTCCTTTTTCTTTTATTTACAAATAAGAGCAGCTCTGAAGGCTCATGGCGTGCCATGGGATGCTCCACTAGTGCATCACCGCTTTCACAAGTTCTTTTATGACAAGGAGACATCGAGAGGCTTTGTCTCTGACTTTTATCGCCATTTACTCATGACCTCGTATAAAGAGCTCCCCCTGGATACGATTTGGAGAAAGGATGTTCCGGAGTTGGATGTAGATTTTGATTGGGATGCAGTCTGGGAAAATGTTCGGTTATCCTCACACAACCCAGATCACCAACAGATTCATCTGAATTTTATTCACATGACTTATTTAACCCCTAGACGATTGAATTCAATGGGTCTCAGACCTGACTCTCTGTGTACCTTGTGTCCAAGTGGCGCCACAGGTACATTTATGCATATGTACTGGGAATGCCCTCCTGTTGTGATTTTTTGGGAAAATGTTACATATCAGCTCGCAGACATTTTCTCTCTAACCATACCTGTATCTCCTTCTGTACTATTACTGAATGATCTCTCTAAATTACCGACCTCTATACAGGTGAAAAAACTAATTTTGGCCGGCCTCACAGCCGCAAAAAAATTGATTGCCTCACGTTGGTTTCATCCAGATAGACTCTGTCCAAAGGTATGGTTTCTCACCTACCTTGACGTGATCTATTTGGAGATATCCACGGCACGTGTTATAGGGGTTAGGGAATCTGATATCGTAATTTGGTTGGCTACAGTGGCAAAGTTGAGGGAACGCATATAAGTTTGGAAATGTTTGTTTTGATTCTTGTTTTTTTTTTTTTTTTTTTTTTTTTTTTGCTGAGTGATGTATTGTGATGTATTATGAGTGTGACTCATGTTGAGGTCCTGGGGTGAGCGGGGGGAGGGGGGGGGGGGAAGAGAACGAGCGAGTGTCCATGTTAGGATGATCACTGTACAGTTGTATCAGTAGTTGTCTTGTCATGTGGTGTTGAGTAAGTCTTTTTATGTATTGTTGTTGTTGTATTGTGATATGTTTTGTTCCATGTTGGAAAAAAGAAAAGAAAATAAAAATATTTGATAAAAAAAAAAAAAAAAGTGGAGGAATGAGAAAATGCAGATGATTGTATGGAGAGAAACGATGAAGAAGTGGAGGAAAGAGAGAATGCAGATAATGCTATGGAGAGAGATGGTGAAGAAGTGGAGGAAGGAGAAAATGCAGATGATTGTATGGAGAGAAACGATGAAGAAGTTGAGGAAAGAGAGAATGCTGATAATGCTATGGAGAGAAATGATGGTGACACAACAACAAATAACTTGAATGCTCTCCTGTTGCCATTAAAATATCCCACTGATCCAGCCCATGTTCAGAAGCACAGCATAGACCACCACTCTGATAGATTTGTTGAGTTTTGTTGCTCTATTGGACCTTGTCAACCAGTTCTAACTTCTAACTGGTATCAAGATAATCACTGGCTAGAATATTCTATGGAAAGTGATTCTATGTTTTGTTTTGGTTGCTGACTTTTCTTGAAAGAGAGAAAATATGATAATAAAGCAGCTTGGAGAACAGGGGGAGTTAACAATTGGAGAAAAGGCTCAGAGAAAATTAAGGAGCATAAACAAACAGAAGCACATACAATTATGGTAAGCATGGTAAGATGGAGCAACTTCAAACAGAGACCACTGAAAGAGGCTTTCAGGCAGTGGCGGCCGGTGGGTACTTCGCCACTAGGGGCGCTATACCAAATATTTTGTACAGTACAGTACTGTACCGCGCAAGACTCATGGCAAGACGTGAGCGATTCGACTCACGCTCACGGCAATGAATCGGCTCTTATGAACGAGTCGCTCAGCTGTTACTACAACAACACACAACCAGTCAAATAAAGTATAGTCTAGACTCTAATTCACAACTTGAAACACAATATAAATAGAAAAGTTAGAAACAAAACTCGCCCGTCTCCAAACACAGGCAGATCTCTCCCTCTCTCCTTCTCTCTCTCACACACAGCGCGACGTGGAATCGATTCGTTACACAATCAGACCTATTATATACCAAGAATAACTTCAGTATGAGTACAGGGCTGTACACATATTTTGCATATTGTTAAACGAGCCAAGGCTAGCTATTAAACTATCGATATGAATCGAAAATCTGGGACCCTGATGTAAACAAGACAAACGTCTTTCTCTGGTCTGCATCCCCTTAACAATTGTGTGTATTGAGCCGTACTGTATTGTACCCATTCTGCAATCTGTTAATAAAGTTCTCATTCATTCATTCATTCAAACATAGACGATATTGAACAAGCCATACTCCACGTATTTTCAATCCGAGAGAGCTGCAGTAGTTAAATCAATGAGCCATCGACATAGTCAGTGTGGTAAGTAACGTTATTATTGCATCCAAGATTGATACACGGCTGGCTAGGCAGTTGGTAGTCATAGTCTTGTGTTATAAAATAAATAAACAATCAGCAATGTCTCGCTTCATGAATGGCCAGCAGTAGTACTGCTCCTAAAAAAAACTATTTACAAACGTTAACGTTAAGCACAGAGAGAGAGAGAGAGAGAGAGAGAGAGAGAGAGAGAGAGAGAGAGAGAGAGAGAGAAGAGAGAGAGAGAGAGAGAGAGAGAGAGAGAGAGAGAGAGAGACTCACTGTTTAGTTGAAACGTCCAGGGCAGGAGAGCTTGATAAACGTGTATAATCCGCCATATAGCTTGTTAGCCAAGTGTTAGCTCAGCTGAGCTCGTTAGCACAACACTCAACAAGTACATTCCTTTGTCCATTTCCGCTCGAACAGACTGCAAACTACCTGGCGTTCTATCGCCATGCTCTAAGACAAACTCTAACCTTAACCAACTTTGAAAGAGTGCCTAAGCTTAACAGTCTAAAGAACTTGCAGTCACGGCACGGCACGCTCTAAGACAAACAACAGTCCTAGACCAACCTAGGAACCAAGCTAGAAGCTAGAATTGGAACATTAGAAATTGGATTCGGCCAATCAGAGATCGTCTCTGTGAAATTCTGCTATGGAAAAAAATACTGGCGTCGGCCAATCAGAGAGCGTCTCCGCGAAATGCGGCTATGGAAATTCTTCACGGAAGTTCACGCTGCTGCCTAGACCGCTTCAAATCGCGCTCGGATTCCAACATAATAGTCATATTTCAACGCACAACGCCGTATGCACTGATTGGCTGTGACGGAGACAGCGATCAAACTGTGACGCGCACTCAGAGCGCTATCGCTTCTAGCCCGGGCGAGAAATACGAAAAAATAAAAAAAAACGTCACTTCCTGCCCATGAAAACGATGTTTTTTTAATTTAGATAATAACGTTATATTGTGCATTGGAAATACAAACATACTTAAAATGAGTAAATATTATTAATTTTAAACATGTTTATATTATTTATAGGGCTATAAAACACAAAAACGAAAAAGTTTTATTGTCTTCTTCTCTGATTTAACAGCAGCTGGCCAGCAGGTGGGTCGGCGCCCTAGCGCCCCTAGTGGTAGAGCCGCCACTGCTTTCAGGAGGGCAGACATAGAAGGCCAAGCCAAAAGAGAACAGGAACGACAAAGAAAAAGGGAGCTAATGACAAGACTGGTAGACATCACATTGTATCTTGCACGGCAAGATGGGGCGTTCAGGGGTCATGATGAAAGTGGTACATCTTTGAACAAAGGGAATTTCCTTGAACTTGTACAGTTACTTGCAAAATATGACTCCACCATCAAAATGCACCTTGATAAAATCAATCACATCCAGTCTCAACAGAAATAAACACAGACATCACTGTTGTCCTATACAAGACACAGAATGGCATAATCAGTGCCCTTGCCACCTATGTCAGAAGAGTAATTCTCAAGGAATTGGAAGATTCCAAAATATTCTCCATTCTCTTGGATGAGACAACTGATGTTTCTCATGTTGAACAAGTGTCCTTTGTTCATCAGATGGAAATCAAGGAGAGATTTTTACAAGTTTGTGATGTGAGTGGAACAACAGCAAAATAATTGGAGAATGTTGTGATGACATTCCTTGAGGAGAATGGATTAAAAGTGGAAGACATCAGAGCGCTATCGCAGAGCGCTATCGCAGAGCGCTATCGCTTCTAGCCCGGGCGAGAAATACGAAAAAATTAAAAAAAACGTCACTTCCTGCCCATGAAAACGATGTTTTTTTAATTTAGATAATAACGTTATATTGTGCATTGGAAATACAAACATACTTAAAATGAGTAAATATTATTAATTTTAAACATGTTTATATTATTTATAGGGCTATAAAACACAAAAACGAAAAAGTTTTATTGTCTTCTTCTCTGATTTAACAGCAGCTGGCCAGCAGGTGGGTCGGCGCCCTAGCGCCCCTAGTGGTAGAGCCGCCACTGCTTTCAGGAGGGCAGACATAGAAGGCCAAGCCAAAAGAGAACAGGAACGACAAAGAAAAAGGGAGCTAATGACAAGACTGGTAGACATCACATTGTATCTTGCACGGCAAGATGGGGCGTTCAGGGGTCATGATGAAAGTGGTACATCTTTGAACAAAGGGAATTTCCTTGAACTTGTACAGTTACTTGCAAAATATGACTCCACCATCAAAATGCACCTTGATAAAATCAATCACATCCAGTCTCAACAGAAATAAACACAGACATCACTGTTGTCCTATACAAGACACAGAATGGCATAATCAGTGCCCTTGCCACCTATGTCAGAAGAGTAATTCTCAAGGAAATGGAAGATTCCAAAATATTCTCCATTCTCTTGGATGAGACAACTGATGTTTCTCATGTTGAACAAGTGTCCTTTGTTCATCAGATGGAAATCAAGGAGAGATTTTTACAAGTTTGTGATGTGAGTGGAACAACAGCAAAATAATTGGAGAATGTTGTGATGACATTCCTTGAGGAGAATGGATTAAAAGTGGAAGACATCAGGCGGTTAGGTGGTCGAGCGGAGATTGCGTTCGTCACCAGCCCCGGAGCTGTGAGCTTGGTTCGCCTGTTCGAATCCAGCTCACAGCTCCGGGGTTGTCACCAGCTTGGCTGGCCGTCTGCACTGATACAATTGGCTGTATCAGAGGGTGGGAGAAGCTGGCGGGGTGGGTCCGGGTCGTTGTAAACAGCGACTCCTACAGTTCGGTCGGGGCGCCTGCTAAGCGCGGATTGGACGTGAGGGGGATAGTGTGGTCCTCCCACACGCTACGCCCTCTCAATGAGAATCCGCGCTGCCAGGTGAAAAGAAGCGGTGATTGGCTGGACGTGTGTCGGAGGAAGCACGTGGTAGCCTCCACTCTCCCAAATGATCTGACTGTGGGGGGTAAAGCGCAGCGACCAGGAAGGGACTGGGAATTGGCATACGACTAACATTGGGATGGGAGAAAATCGGAGGAAAATGGAGGGGGAAAAAGACCAAAAAAAAAAAAAAAAAGGTGGAAGACATCAGGGGCCAAGGCTATGATGGAGCCGCAAATATGAGCAGAAGCTACAACGGTCTGCAGTCGCAAATTCAGAGCCACAATGAGAAAGCTTTATACGTGCACTGCCATGCCCACTGTCTCAACCTGGTCTTGGTGGAGAGTGCCAAATCAAGCCAGCATTTTGTTCGGTTTTTCAATTTAGTTGAAAATCTGTACACTTTCATATCCAGATCTCCAAAACGCCACGCTGCGTTTGTGAAAATGCAACAGACCATGTACCCTGGCCAAAGACTCTGTGAACTTAAAAGGCTGTCTGACACACGGTGGGCGTGTAGAGAAGATGCTCTGAGATCCCTGAAGAAGGTCCTTTCTGCTGTGGTGAAGCTGCTTCAGAACATGGCTGACTCTGCAGCAAGTGATGCCCGGATGCTCTTGCGTAGCATAGATTTTGAATTTATACTATGCATGGAGATTGCCACACCTGTCTTCAATGAGACTGCCATCGCATCTGCTTCACTTCAGAGAAAATACCTTGACTTGTCAGCATCATACACCATTGTGGAGGGAGTCATACAAAGAGTGAAAGCAATGAGGAAGGATGAGCAGTTCAAGGTCCTTTTCTCAAAAGCAAAAGGGCAAGCAGAGGCAGCAGGCATTGAGGTGCCAGAAGAAATACCTGGACAAACAAGACGCAGGAAGGTACCTCAAATGTACAGGTATAGCTCTTAATCTGCTACAGAGGACTACCAAGTCCAAGACTTGGAGGAGCACTACCGGGGAAAGGTGTTCTTTACCTTTCTTGACATACTCTCCCATGAGCTACACCGAAGATTCAAAGGGAAGGATGACACGCCTACTGGGTCAATCCTATCAGGTCTTCACTGCCTTAATTACCATCTCAAGTCACTGGAAGGGCATGACAAACGACACAGCTGCTGTATCTGTCAGAGATGTATGCCAGTTTTATGATGTAGAGGAAGAGAATGTTGTCACCAAACTCAAGGTATTCCACTCTTCATATGCTCTCCCCTCCAACAATGTCAAAGCTGCGCTTAAGTGCCTTAAAGACAATGATGGGGAATCTGTTTTCCCGAATATAACCTCAAAACATATGCTACAATACCAGTGACAACTGCTTCAGTAGAGCGATCATTCTCTAAACTGAAGCTGATCAAAACCCATCTCAGAAACCGATGTGGGGAAAATTATGCTGCTTTCAATTGAGAGGGATATCCCAATTGATCATAATGAGGTCATTGACATATATAAACAGAGGACCAAAAGACGAATTCTGCTATGACTCCCCCACCCCCATCTCCCTTCCATTGCAGCAATGGAGAGCCAGCACATACAAATCTGTCCATGAAAATAACCAACATATTTTCATTAGAGGTGATAGAGGAGAGGACAGAGGATGGCAGGAGGGAGGAGTCAGGTGGTACAATATAGTAAGTTTAATGGAGAGAATGGGGAAGATAGGGAGGGGGAGGGAGAGAAAGAGAGGGAGAGAAGGAGAGGACAGGAGGAGAGGACAGGATGAGAGAAGGAGAGTAAAGGACAAGAGGAGAGAAGGAGAGGAGAGGACAGGAGGAGAGAAGGGGAGTACAGGAGGAGAGAAGGGGAGTATAGGAGGAAAGAAGGGGAGTACAGGAGGAGAGTAGGGGAGTATAAGAGGAGAGAAGGGGAGGAGAGGACAGGAGGAGAGAATGAGAGGAGAGGGGGAGTACAGGAGGAGAGGACATGAGGAGAGAAGGGGAGGAGAGAGAAAGTAAGAAGCTCAACGGCACTCAAATTAACTTTAACTGTTAAACTGTTTTGTGAAATAAAAATGTTAAAGGTGTATTGTTCCCTGTGTGTTTTTATCATAGAGGTGTGGTTATACTATTAATCTGGATTGTCTATGTTATTCTAATGTTAATCTTAATCAAGGATGAAGACTATTTCATCATACATGACGCATCATATCTTTTTGCTCACTGATGGGGTCCCATGTTGTGCAGTAGGTGCCCTTTTAAACATTTTCGCCCCTGCCCTTCAAACAGCCTGAGTCCGCCACTGGCCGCAGCTACAGGTTTACTCTGAGCGTCAGGTCAGGAATGCGACAACAGACATCATCAGTCGATCACAACACTCTTCAACACAGACGATACGTTTCGAACAAAAGTTTGTTACAATCATTTTCATATAACGCTACTTGGGACAGCTCTGCTGTAAACACTGGAAATAACTTCGGTTTCTATGCCCACAAGCAACCACTGCAACCGGGATGCGCGCAAAACTTCACCCTGGACTCCGGTTGTCAAAGACCACGGTTGCAGTGTTCCAAAACCCCGGTTGTGTGTGGGCGAACAGTGCAACCGCGCAAATTAAGGCTCGGTTACATAACACCCCACGTGCGTGTGGACAGGGCCTCAGTTTCCCCCTGTTTGTTACCCCTCGCCTCTCAGTTTCCCCCTGCCTGTTACCCCTCTACTCTCAGTTTCCCCCTGCCTGTTACCCCTCACCCCCCTGCCTGTTACCCCTCACCCCCCTGCCTGTTACCCCTCTCCTCTCTGCTGTAAACACTGGAAATAACTTCGGTTTCTATGCCCACAAGCAACCACTGCAACCGGGATGCGCGCAAAACTTCACCCTGGACTCCGGTTGTCAAAGACCACGGTTGCAGTGTTCCAAAACCCCGGTTGTGTGTGGGCGAACAGTGCAACCGCGCAAATTAAGGCTCGGTTACATAACACCCCACGTGCGTGTGGACAGGGCCTCAGTTTCCCCCTGTTTGTTACCCCTCGCCTCTCAGTTTCCCCCTGCCTGTTACCCCTCTACTCTCAGTTTCCCCCTGCCTGTTACCCCTCACCCCCCTGCCTGTTACCCCTCACCCCCCTGCCTGTTACCCCTCTCCTCTCAGTTTCCCCCTGCCTGTTACCCCTCGCCCCCCTGCCTGTTACCCCTCTCCTGTCAGTTTCCCCCTGCCTGTTACCCCTCTCCTCTCAGTTTCCCCCTGCCTGTTACCCCTCTCCTCTCAGTTTCCCCCTGCCTGTTACCCTTCTCCTCTCAGTTTCCCCCTGCCTGTTACCCCTCTCCTCTCAGTTTCCCCCTGCCTGTTACCCCTTTCCTCTCAGTTTCCCCCTGCCTGTTACCCCTCTCCTCTCAGTTTCCCCCTGCTTGTTACCCCTCGCCCCCCTGCTTGTTACCCCTCGCCCCCTGCCTGTTACCCCTCGCCTCTCAGTTTCCCCCTGCCTGTTACCCCTTGCCCCCCTGCCTGTTACCCCTCACCCCCCTGCCTGTTACCCCTCGCCCCCCTGCCTGTTACCCCTCGCCCCCCTGCCTGTTACCCCTCGACTCTCAGTTTCCCCCTGCCTGTTACCCCTTGCCCCCCTGCCTGTTACCCCTCGCCCCCCTGCCTGTTACCCCTCACCCCCTGCCTGTTACCCCTCGCCTCTCAGTTTCCCCGTGCCTGTTACCCCTCGCCCCCCTGCCTGTTACCCCTTTCCTCTCAAGCCCTGCGTCCGCCCCCCCCCCCCCCCCCCCTGCCTGCGTACCCCTCGCCTCTCGAGCCATGCGTCCGCCTTGTAGAATAAGGGGCCTTTTGGTTTTCCAAAGTAAAGTGGTCCCCAGGGGGTCTCCCAGGCAGAGGTGGCAGGAAAAACCTTAGTGTTTCATTAAAAAAAAAAAAAAAACAGGTGGGAAAATGTCACTCCTGGCCCCATTGGTTTGAATGCTGACTGTACAGGACAGACGTGACTCCCAGCAGGACAGACATGACTCCCAGCAGGACAGACATGACTCCCAGCAGGACAGACATGACTCCCAGCAGGACAGACATGACTCCCAGCAGGACAGACATGACTCCCAGTGAGGTGGAGTCGCTGCTGACTGGCTCTGTCTCCTCTCCTTCAACCACAAATTAGCGGCAGCAAAGCCCCTAATCAGACGCGGGGCTAATTGAATCACATACTGTAACCAGAGAATTCTGTTTAGCTGCCATCAGTGAAGTTCACACATGCTGTATATATATATATATATGAAGGCCTACAGCCAGAACCGTGAGGGCTGTCTGTGTGAAGCATGTGGCGGCACAGGGACTCATGTCTCTAAAGGGACTCGTGTCTCTAAAGGGACTCGTGTCTCTAAAGGGACTCGTGTCTCTAAAGGGACTCGTGTCTCTAAAGGGACTCGTGTCTCTAAAGGGACTCGTGTCTCTAAAGGGATTCATGTCTCTAAAGGGACTTGTGTCTCTAAAGGGACTCGTGTCTCTAAAGGGACTCGTGTCTCTAATGGGATTCATGTCTCTAAAGGGACTCATGTCTCTAAAGGGACTCATGTCTCTAAAGGGACTCGTGTCTCTAAAGGGACTCATGTCTCTAAAGGGACTCATGTCTCTAAAGGGACTTGTGTCTTTAAAGGGACTTGTGTCTCTAAAGGGACTCATGTCTCTAAAGGGACTCGTGTCTCTAAAGGGACTCGTGTCTCTAAAGGGACTTGTGTCTCAAAAAGGGACTCATGTCTCTAAAGGGACTCGTGTCTCTAAAGGGACTCGTGTCTCTAAAGGGACTTGTGTCTCTAAAGGGACTCATGTCTCTAAAGGGACTTGTGTCTCTAAAGGGACTCAAGGGACTCGTGTCTCTAAAGGGACTCGTGTCTCTAAAGGGATTCATGTCTCTAAAGGGACTTGTGTCTCTAAAGTGACTCATGTCTCTAAAGGGACTCGTGTCTCTAAAGGGACTTGTGTCTCTAAAGGGACTGGTGTCTCTAAAGGGACTTGTGTCTCTAAAGGGACTCGTGTCTCTAAAGGCACTTGTGTCTCTAAAGGGACTTGAGTCTCTAAAGGGACTTGTGTCTCTAAAGGGACTGATGTCTCTAAAGGGACTTGTGTCTCTAAAGGGACTTGTGTCTCTAAAGGGATTCATGTCTCTAAAGGGACTTGTCTCTCTAAAGGGACTTGTGTCTCTGTCTCTAAAGGGACTTGTGTCTCTAAAGGGATTCATGTCTCTAAAGGGACTCATGTCTCTAAAGGGACTCATGTCTCTAAAGGGACTCGTGTCTCTAAAGGGATTCATGTCTCTAAAGGGACTCATGTCTCTAAAGGGACTCATGTCTCTAAAGGGACTTGTGTATCTAAAGGGACTCGTGTCTCTAAAGGGATGCATGTCTCTAAAGGGACTCATGTCTCTAAAGGGACTCGTGTCTCTAAAGGGATTCATGTCTCTAAAGGGACTCATGTCTCTAAAGGGACTCATGTCTCTAAAGGGACTCATGTCTCTAAAGGGACTTGTGTCTCTAAAGGGACTCATGTCTCTAAAGGGACTCGTGTCTCTAAAGGGACTTGTGTCTCTAAAGGGACTCGTGTCTCTAAAGGGACTCGTGTCTCTAAAGGGACTCATGTCTCTAAAGGCACTCGTGTCTCTAAAGGGACTTGTGTCTCTAAAGGGACTTGTGTCTCTAAAGGGACTTGTGTCTCTAAAGGGACTCGTGTCTCTAAAGGGACTCATGTCTCTAAAGGGACTCGTGTCTCTAAAGGGACTCGTGTCTCTAAAGGGACTTGTGTCTCTAAAGGGACTTGTGTCTCTAAAGGGACTCATGTCTCTAAAGGGATTCATGTCTCTAAAGGGACTTGTGTCTCTAAAGGGACTCATGTCTCTAAAGACCCTTGTGTCTCTAAAGGGACTCAAGGGACTCGTGTCTCTAAAGGGACTCGTGTCTCTAAAGGGATTCATGTCTCTAAAGGGACTTGTGTCTCTAAAGGGACTCATGTCTCTAAAGGGACTCGTGTCTCTAAAGGGACTTGTGTCTCTAAAGGGACTGGTGTCTCTAAAGGGACTCGTGTCTCTAAAGGGACTCGTGTCTCTAAAGGCACTTGTGTCTATAAAGGGACTTGAGTCTCTAAAGGGACTTGTGTCTCTAAAGGGACTGATGTCTCTAAAGGGACTCGTGTCTCTAAAGGGACTTGTGTCTCTAAAGGGATTCATGTCTCTAAAGGGACTTGTCTCTCTAAAGGGACTTGTCTCTCTAAAGGGACTTGTGTCTCTGTCTCTAAAGGGACTTGTGTCTCTAAAGGGATTCATGTCTCTAAAGGGACTTGTGTCTCTAAAGGGATTCATGTCTCTAAAGGGACTTGTGTCTCTAAAGGGACTCGTGTCTCTGTCTCTAAAGGGACTTGTGTCTCTAAAGGGATTAATGTCTCTAAAGGGACTTGTGTCTCTAAAGGGACATGTCTCTCTAAAGGGACTTGTGTCTCAAAAGGGACTTGTCTCTCTAAAGGGACTTGTGTCTCTGTCTCTAAAAGGGACTCGTGTCTCTGTCTCTAAAGGGACTTGTGCCTCTAAAGGGATTCATGTCTCTAAAGGGACTTGTGCCTCTAAAGCAGGGGTCTCAAACTCAAATTGGCTTGGGGCCACTGCTGGTATTGTCATCTCAGAGGAGGGCCACTTCAACATTCAAGTACTACTAACTACAAGAAAGCTAAATACTTTTTCTTTGTTATTTTTCTTTGTTATTTTAACCCTTTATCGGTCGGGGAACCATATTTAGTAACTTAAGTGGACATGCCTCATCCCACCCCCTTGCCTCTCTGTGAGGTTGGAGAACAACATGGATTTCTCTTAGCCAATCAGGGGAAATGTGGCTACATCACAGAACGTCAAACAATGGCATCTGACCAATCAGCAGTGGTCTGGGGCATTTCAAACTTCAGTGTTCTTCCAGAATGGATTTTGTGCACCTGTGTGCCTCCACCTACTCCCACACTTAAAGTGATACAATCAAAACCAACAATGGTAAGTTGATGAAACTCATATATTATGTCACTGAATAGTTGTGCTAAATGATGAAATAGATATTGTTTGTATAGGACTTCTAGAAATGTTTGAACCCGCAAACATATTTGATCATATGCCCTGTTCACCTACAACTTGTTATGGTTTGACACCGACTCCAAACGCACGACACAAGAGAGTAGGAATTCAGAGTTGCCAAAAAACAAGGGCTTGTTTATTGAGACTAATTAAAGAGCACAGAATAGGCAAGTCTAACAAGACAGGTACACAAGCAAGGGGGGAAATGTTCTGCTGCTCTGCAGCTTCTCCCGTGGTGGTAGTAGGGGGTAGCAGATGCTGACGTCTGAACCGCTCTGCAGACCTCTCTCGGCAGAATCTCCAAGGTGTTGCGGAACCGAGAGAGAGAGAGAGGGAGCGAGTCAACAAGGGTGCAGGTAGAACGAGCAGGAGAACAGGAGAGGTGACTTGTACCCAAATACAAAGTTATCCAAGTGAACTAATCTTCGTGTAAATACACACAGTGAGCAAAATTCCAAAACACAATCCCAAGTGAATATCTTCGTGTAAATACACACAGTGAGCACTGTTCCAAAACACAATCCCAAGTGAATATCTTCGGTGCAAAAATAGACACTGAGAGTGAAGTCCAAAAAACAATCCAATGTGAATAATATCTTCGGTGTGAAACAACACACAGTGGGAGATGTAAAGTCCCAAAATATTATCCCAGTGAGAACAACAAAAAGGCGATCGCTGGGTGAGTGACTGTCTGATAAAAAAGGTGGTAATCTTCAGTGTTATAGAAACACACGAAAACGGAATTTGATCAAGACAGTCAGTAAAAAACTCACCCAGACGTAGTGCGTAATGGTGCTGGAACAGCAGCGGAGCGAGCGCGTCGCCACGGGGAAAAGGTGTCCAAGAGGAAGGCTTCTTGGAATATCCTGGAGGTAAAGCACAGAGAGCAAACAGCAGCAGCAGCAGGAACGGAGAATGCAAACAGAGAAATATCAAAACGATCCAACAAAACTAGAGTGGAGAAACGGGGTATAAATAATACGGGATTGATTGATTGACAAGCAGTGACAGCTGGGGAATGTGATTGAAAAGCGTGCGGACGGGAGAGAACCAATCAACGACGTCTCTGACGACGTCACTGGGAAGAAGCGTGTGAATGGGGGAATTGAATGATTAACAGAAACAAATGAAAACAGAGCGAGGTGGTTTAAAGGAACAGAACGAGTGAGTGAGCAAGGACAGAAACCTCACACAACTAGCATACATTACCATATGTCCATTTGTAGACGTATGCCCAATGCATCTACTAAGCCATATTTAGGGTGTGTCTTACAAATCATGCATTATGACTAGGGATGTTAACAATTAATTGAAAATCAATTGATTTGTCATTAAGGATTTACTCGAACACGTGAAATGTACTCGATCTACTCAAACGACGTGTTGTCCGTCTAGTCTGTTACAATAGGAACTATTGTTTAGGCTTGTTGCCACATCTGGGGTTATGTGTGGTGCACCAGGTTATGAGGAGAGAACACCTGTATTGTGAACTA
>NC_140173.1:104179449-104224056 GCF_963971535.1 Notolepis coatsorum | reverse complement strand
CTATTGTTAAAACCCTAGTTTTAGAGTGAGCCCCACCCACTGTACTTTTGGGTGCTTAGCGCCTGTCAAGGGGGTGGGTTTTCATTTCCTTTTTGTATTTCATTTGGTTGCCACTAAGATTCCTCCTTGATCCCTGTATTGCCTTTTATGTACATAAATATTATTATTTTGCAAACTGTTTCCTGGTCTTGTGTCGCTGCACCCTCACCCACCATGTCTGTTGCCTTATGTTTCGCCCTTGCCCCTTCCACAGGGGTGGCGTAACATAGAATGGGGGGCTTGTAAATAGAGACAACAGACATTTGTGTGTTGGTGTGCAGTGGGCACGTTCAAGTAGGCTGCGTAATTTAGTTAGGTTGGTTGTGTGTCGTGTTTGAACTCCTTGGTAAGTATGGCTACTTTTAAAATTTAGGAGTTTATTTGTGATCCTTCGGTTGAGTGTATTGACCGTTGTAGGAAGGAGGATCTGTTTACCATTGCGGCACATTTTTGTGTGTTAGCTTTTCAAAAAGCATGGCGAAGTCTGAGCTGAGAGAGAGAGGTAGTACGTTTGTTACTGAATAAGAAGGTGCTCGGTACGGGTAACGGTTACATCTGCTATTTTTCTTCCCCTGTTTCTTCCCCCAGAGGTGGAGCAAGAAGAGCGAGTTGATGGTGATAGAGCCGGGTTACAGAAGGGGGTCTCCGAGGTAGAGTATAAGCCTCCTCTTACAAGTGCTGAGGATGCCCGTCTTAGGCTACGTTTTAGCACGGTTACAGTTCGAGGCACAGGGAGAAGGAGAGAGATGATGCTGAATACAGTCATCGGTTTGGCTATTAGGAGAATGGAGTTGGAAAATGGAGGTTAAAAATAAAGCAGAACTAGAACTAGAAGCTGCTGCTAAATCTGTGAGTCCTGCTCAACATTCTCCCACGGTTGTGGGAGGTTTTGATGTGAGCAGAAATATATCTCTAGTACCTCAGTTTCGTGAGGCGGGAGGTAGAATTCTTATTTCAGTGCTTTTGAGTGAGTTGCTACCTCTCTGAAATGGCCTACAGAGGGTCTGGGCTCTATTTCTCCCAGTGTAAATTGACTTGGAAAGCCCAGGAGATTTTATTCCGCTCTCTCTCTAGAAGGACAGCTTGTCTTATGAGGCTATCGAGATGGCTGTGGCTTCGAGCCTACGAACTAGTGCCAGAAGCCTAATAGACAGAAAATGTCGAGCTCACAAAAAGTTGCCTGGCAGAACTTTTTGTGGAGTTCGCCCGTTCGAGAAGAAGAGTCTCTGTTTAATCGCTGGTGTGTAAAGCAAGTAACATGTCTGATTTTAATTCTCTGTCTGAGTCGATGTTACTTGAAGAGTTTAAGAATAGCCTGACTGACCGTTTAGTAACGTATCTCAGTGAACAAAAAGTTGGAACGTTGGCACAGGCTTGCGGTGCTCGCTGACGAGTTTGTGCTAACCAATAAACAAACGTTTGGTAAATGAGGGTAGGATTTTTTATCCCTCTGCTCAGACTCCAGCTAAAACACAGGGCTAGTCCGCCCTGCTCATTAGCTCCCCGCTACAATGAGGACCGGGAGGTGTTATTATTGTCATCAAACAGGGCACATTAAGAATGACTGTTTTATGTTTAAAACGCAAGCAGTCTCAGCCAAATAGGCGACCAAAAGAGGTTGGTTTAGTCCAGACATTGATAGCTCCAATGTCAATGGTCCCGGAAAAAGATGTGTGACAAACTAGAACCCAGTTACGAACCGTTTATGTTGGACGGGGCTGGTTTTCTCTCAGTGGTAGTGAGTTGGACCAGCGTCCAGTGCGCATACTGAGGGATACTGGAGCAGCACAGTCTTTTATATTATCAGACGTGTTACCTTTTTCTGATGAGTCATCAAATGGCTCTAGTGTGTTGGTGCAAAGGCATCGAGATGGGGTTTTTGGTGTCTGTGCCTCTCCATCAGATACACTTATAACTGCGGTTTAGCAAAGGGGAGTGTGTTCAAAAGTTGGCGTGTGCCCATCATTACCAGTGAGAGAGGTGTCACTTTTCTGTTGGGGAATGATATCGCTGGTGGCAGAGTTATGCCAGTTTTGGAGGTTTTTGGAACGCCCTGAGATTTTGCAGCCTGATGTATTGGGCTCAGGAAAGTTCCCTGAAGTGTTCACAGTTTGTGCAGTCACCCGTGCTCAAGCACTGTAGTTTGGGGTGAAGTAGTTGACCCTGTCAGGAGACCGTGTTTGCGACTGAGTTGTCTGATACGCCTGCTTCCCCACTTGTGTCTACTCAGCCTACTGATGAGACGCTTCAGCGGGATACGCTTCAGCGAGGAATACGCTTACCTCTGAGACAACCCAGTTACCCATGATAATCTCATGGTAATCTGATCGTTGCTCAGAAGGAAGATGCTAGTCTAGCCACATGTTTTTTCTACTGCTCTTGCTCCAGAGATAGCTAGAAACAAGGAAGTGGCGTATTTTGTTGAAAATTATGTGTTGATGCGGAGGTGGGAAATCACAAAGGGATTTTGAGAATGAGTGGAACTATGTTGTTCAGATTGTTGTCTCTTTTATCTCTGGCTCATGATCATCCTTGGTCAGGACATCTAGGGATCACAAAAACCTATGGCCGAGTGTTAAATCACTTCTTCTAGCCCGGGTTAAAGAGGGATGTAACCAGGTTCTGTAACACTTGTCATGTATGCTAAGTCACAGGGAAGCCTAATCAGGTTATTAAACCTGCTCCTCTTCACCCGATCCCGGCTATGGGGGAGCCGTTTGAACATGTACTGGTAGATTGTGTTGCCCTGCCGAAATCTGGTAACCAGTTCCTTTTGACGATTATGTGTGTAGCTACATGGTACCCTGAGGCTATTCCTCTTAGGAAAATAACATCTCAGTCTGTAGTAAAAGCCCTGATAAATTTTTTTCTACATTTGGACTGGTCAAGATAGTACAAACCGATCAAGGTACTAACTTCCTTTCAGGTATATTGGAACAGGTGTTAACATCCATAGCAACACTATATTATCACAGATATCCAGTTGGGGGATCCCCTTTGAACAGCCCATCTGTTTCTCTCCTCCACATTGCTTGTGGTGCTTTTTTCCTACTGCTAGGTTTTTAGTGAGTTTTTCCTCATCTTCATTGGGGAATGTCTGGGAGTGTTTTTTGTTCTTGATTTATTGTGATGTTTCTTCTTCACCCCCACAGCCCCTGGGGGCATTACTTTGTGATTTCGGGCTTTACAAAAAAATTGTATTTAATTTACCCTGTCTAACTATTTTATTGCACTGCACTATTGCACTATTTTAATCTGTCTATTCTATTTTACTAACTATTTTATTGCACTGCACTATTGCACAATTTTACTCTGTCCACTCTATTTTATTCTTTTTATTACTGTCTATTTTAAAACTGCGATAGAATCAAACCGTAAACCAAAGTCGCCTATTGGAACCTAATGTGAAAGAAATGTGAAAGTCTTTCTTACTGAGATGTTATATGAAAGGTCAACAGATAGGCTGAGTCGACTCGCAGAAGCACTTATCTTTGATATACGGCTGTCGTCGGTAACATCATTGGTGTCTCTTCATCTCGGTGTGAGGGGAGAGAGAGAGAGTGAGAGGAGAGAGGGGGGAGAGAGAGAGAGAGTGAGAGGGAGAGAGAGAGAGAGAGAGAGAGAGAGAGAGAGAGAGAGTGAGGAGAGAGAGAGAGAGAGAGAGAGAGAGAGAGAGAGAGGGGGAGAGAGGAGAGAGAGAGAGAGAGAGAGAGAGAGAGGAGAGTGAGAGAGAGAGAGAGAGAGAGAGAGAGAGGAGAGAGAGAGGAGGAGAGAGAAGAGAGGAGAGAGAGGGAGAGGGAGAGAGAGAGTTTTGTCACCGAGTTGTTTACAGTACCATCCAGCAGGGCCGCCTCATCCAGCGACCATCCAGCAGTGCGGTCGCACAGGGCCCCCGCGGGAAGGGGGGCCTCGCAAAAAAAAATATATATATATATATATATATATTATTATTATTATTATTATTTTTTTTTTTTGCGAGGCCCCCCTTCCCGCGAGGCCCTTTTTCATCACATACCTAAAATCTAGTTTTTGCTTATTATGTTTATATATTTCACATTAGACACGTTTGTAGAATGTGTCTGACTTGTTCCCGGGCTCTGCGGCTCTGCAGATATACTATTGGAGCTCTGTGGCTCTGCATACCACTATTGGAGCTCTGCGGCTCTGCAGCAGATATACTATTGGTTTCAACGAGGGGAGGGGTTACAGGTAAGGTAGTCGGGCCCGGCGTGCGTCTGTCTGACTATTTCCACGGGAGCTGCGTGCAGCATTGGAGGTTATGCCAGCCAAGACGAAGAGGACGGTCGTTCGGCAGATGGACTTGAAGATGAAAGTTGTTGCATGTTAGAAAGTTCAGTCAGGCTAGCCATGTCGGCTTAGCTAAAGGCAGGGACAGCTAGTTAGCTGCTTAGCTATGTTATCGAGTGCTAACGTGTGGTTCAGTCGGGGATAGCCATGTCGGCTAGTAGCTTAGCTAAAGGCTAACTAGCGTTAGCTAACGCTAGCTATCGAGTGCTAACGTGTGGTTCAGTCGGGCTAGCCATGTCGGCTAGTAGCTTAGCTAAAGGCTAACTAGCGTTAGCTAACGTTAGCTAACTAGGCATTGGCAACAACCAGGACCACCTTAAGCTTTTTAAGAAGGAGGTGTGATGAACTACAGGACAGACGAGGCACGAGAACGTGGTCCTCTTCATGGCGGCCATGCACCAGGTGAGAGAGGGGGAAACAAACGCACGTCACAAATGATGGATTCAGTTCACCTCCCAATACCTGTTATTTCACCTCTCTCTCTCTCGCTCGCTCTCTCTCTCTCTCTCTCTCCTCTCTCTCTCTCTCTCTCTCTCTCTCTCTCTCTCTCTCTCTCTCAATTCAATTCAAATGGGCTTTATTGACATGGGAAACATACGTTTACATTGCCAAAGCCAAACAAAACAAAACAATCAAACATAAAACAAAAGAAATCAGTACATTACAGAAAGAATTTCTTGTACAGTCTTTATGGTGGTTGTATTCCGTTGGATGTCCTTTTCTGTCACAGCAGCTCACAAATCTGGCTGCTGTGTTTGCACATTCTTGTATTTCTCCCAGTAGGTATGGGAGTTTTGAGTTATTGTCCATGTTTTCAAAGTCTCTTTGGGTGTTTGCAATTTGTGGGAAGTAGGATGCTCGATATTGGCTTTTTTACCGATACCGATATTCCGATATTGTCCAACTCTTAATTTCCGATACCGATATCAACCGATACCGATATATGCAGGGTTTCCCGCCCCAAAAACGGAATAATTTCAGGTAACTAATCATTTCACTGGATATATATATAACAAATATTGTTATTTTTATTTTTATTTTTTAAACCGATACCGATATTTTCCGATATCACATTTTACTGCCGATATCGGCCGATAATATCGGATCGGCCCGATAATATCGGACATCCCTAGTGGGAAGTATATGTCTCTGATGTCTTGGTATAGTGGGCAGGTTGTTAAGAAGTGGATCTCGGTTTCCACCTCATCTTGTGTGCAGTGGGTGCATAGTCTGTCTTCGCTTGGGAGCCAGGTCTGCCTATGGCGGCCTTTCTCGATGGCTAGGCTGTGCTCGCTGAGTCTGTACCTAGTCCTGTGTTCTGAGCTGTGTGCTGAGCTGTGTTCTGCATGTGTTTTGTGTTTTGAGCTGTGTTCTGAGATGTGTTCTGAGCTGTGTTCTGTGTTCTGAGCTGTGTTCTGAGCTGTGTGCTGAGCTGTGTTCTGTGTTCTGAGCTGTGTTCTGAGCCTGTGTGCTGAGCTGTGTTCTGCATGTGTTCTGTGTTCTGAGGTGTCCTGTGTTCTGAGCTATGTTCTGAGCTGTGTGCTGAGCTGTGTTCTGTGCTGTGTACTGCATGTGTTCTGTGTTCTGAGCTGTGTTCTGAGATGTGTTCTGAGCTGTGTTCTGAGCTGTGTTCTGTCCTGTGTTCTGAGATGTGTTCTGTGTTCTGAGCTGTGTTCTAAGCTGTGTTGTGTTCTGAGCTGTGTTCTGAGCTTATATAGTGCTCTTTTACTAACTATATTATATTTTCTCTCTCCTTTGGTCAGGGGCATTGCCGGGTCTGTGCAGCGATAACACTGTATATTGACTGTAGAACGGGAGCTCTCTCTCTCTCTCTCGCTCTCTCTCTCTCTTGCTCTCTCTCTCTCTCTCTTGCTATATGTTGACTGTATCATGCCCAGCCTCGTGCAGCGCTATTATTTAAGAATATGTTGACTGTTTTTTTTTACCTTTAGGGGGGGGGGGGGGGGGGGGGGGGGCTCGCGTTTAAATCTCGCACAGGGCCTCGCATTTCTCCCAGGCGGCCCTGCATCCAGGAAGCTGCGGGTGAGTGCGGAGTCTCTCCAGAGAAACACTTCTTTCCCTCCTCATGAATCTGACGCTCCCCTCCTTCTCTGAGCCAAAGATGTTTGTGTTCAGGAACAACCTGACTAATCACATGTCCTCCTTTCGCTAAATGAGCAGGAGGGAACAGGGAGGCTGGAAAAGCTGTCTCATCAGTGATGTAAAGGCCTATAGGGGAAACCGGGTAGGAGGTTGACCTTTGACCTCAGCCATCCTGACGTAAAAGACACACAAATACACACACTCCTTGTGCTTATTGGCAATTAGGATTAATTAGAAATTGGAAATTTCATTAGTGGCTTTGAGTTTGTCATCGGGTGTCATTTCCTTGTCGCCGTCCTCAGTGTTTAACTGTGTGTTTTACTGGTGTCTGGTGTCTGGAGACCTGTGAGCAGAGAGACGGAGCAGTGCGTCTCAAGTGGAAAACCTTGTTGTGGCCCTTCTCCCTCTGTCATCTGTCTTTACCCCGCACACGCCCAGAAATAAAAAATAAATAAATTAAAATACGACTCCAATGGAAGGGGATTTTCTCAAAAAAGAAATTTCATTTTCTCTCTCTCTCTCTCCCTCCCTCTTTCTCTCTGTCTTGCCAGTGGAAAAGCAGCACGCTTTGTGGAATCCAGTCGCCCACGCACTCTGTCAGGACACTTGATTCCAATTAGATATTTTTCTTTTTCTTTCTTGTTCTTGTTCAAGCCTGTCTAGGCCTCCCTCCTCTATCCCTCCCCTCTATCCCTTCCCTCTCTCCTCCTCCCCTCCCCTCTGTCCTCCCTCCCTCCTTCCCTCTCTCTTTCTCTTCTCACTCTTGAACTCTCTTCCCTCCTTTCTTCTATTCCCCTTGTTCGTCCTCATTCCCTCTCTCTCTGTGCTCTCTCTGTCTCTCTCTCTCACTCTCTCTCTCTCTCACTCTCTCTCTCTATCCCTCTCTCTCTATGTCTTTCTATCCCTCTCTATCTATCTCTCTCTATCCCTCTCTCTATCTCTCTCTCCCTCCACGACCCACAATCCTCTGCATTTTCTCCCCACACTGGCTCGTCCCCTCTCCACACACACACACACACACACACACACACACACACACACACACACACACACACACACACACACACACAACACACACACACACACACACACACACACACACACACACACACACACACACACACACACACACATATAAAAAATTAATAAAAAGAAAAAACGTTCTCACAACCCGAACATCAGTGACCAAAGCTAAACTTTGACACTTTCACATTCTGCCCCGTGGGGGGAGGGGGGAGGGGGGGGGGGGGGTATTATGGCACGAGACGGGATGGTTTTGGTAACAACACGACCGGGACTCGCCGTGCGGCCTGAGAGTCTCCCAAGCGGCCTTTGTTTTGCCGCTGACAGGCACTATTTATTAACTTATGGATCGTGATTACAGTGCTAGGTTAGATCCTCACTGTCACGCCGCGTTCCCACACATCCAGTAATGACAGCCTAGGCGTGGAGCGCGTATACAATACACTTCGCCGCAAAACACAATAGCCGTGTATAATTCCTCGCCACCCAAATGACTGTAATTAAAAGATTCCATGATGTGTTAGGGTTAGAGTTATCCTTTATGTGTTTCCCTTCATCCCCGCTTCTCCTGCGCTGCTGTTGTTTCTTGCCTCGACTTCTTTTAATTCCTCGAATCAAAACAGAATCAAAACAGCATCCATGTTGCCACAGAGTCTTACTGCAGACAGGACACGTACTACTAAACACACACAGTCTTACTGCAGACAGCACACGTACTGTACACACACAGTCTTACTGCAGACAGTACATGTACTGTACACACACAGTCTTACTGCAGACAGCTATGTACTGTACACACAGTCTTACTGCAGACAGGACACATACTTTACACACACAGTCTTACTGCAGACAGGACACATACTGTACACACACAGTCTTACTGCAGACAGGACACATACTGTACACACACAGTCTTACTGCAGACAGGACATGTACTGTACACACACAGTCTTACTGCAGACAGGACACATACTGTACACACACAGTCTTACTGCAGACAGGACACATACTGTACACACACAGTCTTACTGCAGACAGGACACATACTGTACACACACAGTCTTACTGCAGACAGCACACATACTGTACACACACACATTTGATTGATTGAAACGTTTATTAAGAGATTGCAGAATGGGTACAATACAGTACGGCTCAATACACACAATTGTTAAGGGGATGCAGACCAGAGAAAGACTTTCATCTTGTTTACACCAGGGTCCCCCATTTTCAATTCATAATGAATTGTAAGTAGGGTGCAATTAGCACCGTGCAATCCATTCTTTGTGGATCCTGCCCACAGTCTTACTGCAGACAGGACACATACTGTACACACACAGTCTTACTGCAGACAGGACACATACTGTACACACACAGCCATATGCAGGAACACACCTGAACACATAGACGGATGTTGTAAACAGCAACAGGGGAGAGAGCGAAACCCTGTTCAGTCATATGCACACAGCTTACAAGCTTACACTGTTACTGGTCTATACACAGACAGAGCTCCTGAGAGGGAGAGAGAGAGAGAGAGAGCGAGAGAGAGAGAGAGAGAGAGAGAGAGAGAGAGAGAGAGAGAGAGAGAGAGAGAGAGAGAGAGAGAGGGAGAGAGAGAGAGAGAGATCTCTAAGAGGGAGCTAAAGATCAATCCATAAATATTCTCCCAGCATGCAGTGCTGTTACGCCTGCTGTTGTGTGGGTCTCTACTTCGGAGGCGTTGCAGGTAGGGAGATGTGTTTTGTGGCCAAAGCATTTACATGTCAAGGACTCTTAAGGGCTCCGCACACGGCGGGCGATTTTAGCCAGGCGACCGACTTTTTTTGCGAGCCGACCGACAGAATTGTATCGCCCCCATTGTTATGAATGAGAGAACCCACACGGCAGGAGATTTTGAAGCGACGGTCGTGCAGCTATTTCTGTCGCCTGGCTAAAAATCGCCTCTATCCTATTTTTTGAGGCGACACAGAAAGGACAATGAGGAAATAACATGACTTATACTGGTGTATCATTTGTACACCATTAATGTATCAATACATTCATTGATCAATAACCTATGTATTATTACCATGCTACTTATGTTAATTATTATTAACAGGAACAATTTAAATAAATAACGTTAGTTGGAGAACTTATGGTTTAGTGGCCGCTTGTCATTAACTAATAAATTGACAATGCGCCACGATGCACCTACTAGATGTTTTTGTACTCGGGTAACAAAAGAAGTTGTGGATGTTGACAGAGTTTAATGTCCAGGCTGCAGCTGATGTGGTTTATACGGTTTATTGTCCAAAGAAATGATGGTTGATAACAGAACAGCGTCTTCAGTGAAAAAACATCCTCTCTCAGCTGCATAATAATACTTGTCCAATCGGTGCCTAGTAAACGTATTGTAGCGATCAGTCATGAAGTAATGTCAGGAAGAATGAGGAGAGGTTGTATTCGTATATGGTGGTTTAATTCCAGCTCAATATGGGTTTTACAGGTTAATATTCCCTCGTAACGCACAACACAGCTACCTGCTAGTGCTAGTGAAGAGCTGCTAATACGCTCACTTCACGACAACATAACGTCCGGTCCCGGCGGTCCTCTATATCAGCGGTTCTCAACAGGGGTTCCGCGGCACACAAGGGTGCCGCGGAGAGCTGCCAGGGGTGCCGCGAGATGCCTGGGAGTGTTCTTTAAAAATATAGAATGACAACAGTCTTATTTTGAAAATCCTGTAGCGGGTCTCCTTTCTGCCCTAGCGCAGCTCCAGCTATAATAACTAGGCTCCGAAAGCTAGCAACATTCAGGTCATTATGATACTCTTATTTTGAAAATCCGTGGTGTCGTGACTCATATCCGCTCTACAGCACACAGCCGGATGCATCTCAACACAGCAGTACTAGTAGCGTCTCAGGCAGCAGTAGAGTCTGGAACAGTGAACACGCACATTGCAACAACAAGGATAGTGTTTTCGCGAACCAAAACAAATCCCTGCTGTTTTATTCTGCAACGGGTCAAATGCATATAACATGCTTTGCAATCCTTGACATTCCTTTATGACCGGAATTAACGCGACGTTAGCATAAGCTAACAACAAGCTAAAGCCCTGTTCAGAGCGACAGAACAGCAGAGTGGGGACTTGGAAGGAGGACTGGGGAGGAGGGGGGGGGGGGGGGGCATTCTCCCTCTGTGTGTGTGCGTTTGAAAAGATATGATGAAGTCAGACGAGTATATTATATTGATAGTAAATGTACTGAGGGTGGACAGACAGATGATGTTGATATTTAATCATAAAAAATACAATACATAATAAATGTATCCATGATCATCATGCAACATAAAACAATTGCAGGAACGGTTTGGGAGAGGAAGGGGTTGCGTGTTCCAAAAAATTTACTTAAAGTTTAAAGCTCAATATATCAAAACGTAGCACTTTATAGTGAACAGGAGGTCTATTTGTATTAAAAACAATAAATAGTTTTTCATTTAAATGTCTGGAAGAGCTAAACATTTTTTGTAATGTTTGTAATGTAATTCCTTACACGTAACGTGTCTGGCTGTGTGATGTCAACTTGTCAGGATGAAAATGACAGCCAAACATGGCACTGCAACTAAATAACACAAATACAATAGGCACATTTGTGACTGTTACAAATATAACACGTTTTATACTTGTGCTACAAGATTTTGGCCTGTGCTACAAAACTATCAACCTCTGTAGCACCAGTGCTATGTGCAAAAAAGTTAACGTACAGCCCTGCAACTATTTAACTAAACAAATAGTCTATCTAGTGCTTCATGTGTATACAATAATTGCCTAATCTAATAACATGAACTAAAAAAGAAATCGATCACACGTTTCGTAAAGTTATTATAGAAACTTCACCAACTTAACGTCTGCGGCAGGCGTCATTACTTTTACCAACAGATTTTCCAACGCATTTCCAGAGCAGTCCTATGTCCGTTATCAAGGAAAGCGGCTATCGCAATCGTCGTTGTGATAATAATCACTAAATGCATTCAGTGCTGGATCTAATCAAATGGATTTATCGAGACACGTTATGGAAAGTTCAAGACCGGACCACACAGCTTCTGAAAAGTGCCAATTACACGCTTCCGACGGCGATGGTCTACTCGCAGAACAAGTGAGTGTATCAGCCGCTGTGTTATGATTATTATGATACAAAATGTAAATGAATGAATGAATGAAAACTGTATTTAACAGATAAACAGTAAAAGGCACTCTGCAGGGATGTGATGTCATAATCAATCGTCACCTCACTAGAATAATATTTCCAACGTGAACCGCAAAGCTGAATTTTCACACAAAATGGACAAGTTTTTAACTCGTCCATCGAAACAGGGTACAGTTACCAATACCAATTCAGTACCTTCCAGTACCAATTCGACCGCTGAGATTGCCCCAGTCAAACAGTGCAGCTGCAATGTTGTGTTCTCATGCTAAACCAGACTGGTATCATGTTGTGTGATCCTTTTCTGTGTTTAAAAAAAAATACATGGTTTTCTGTTTGAGAAATGGTCACACTATTGCTATATTTATTTATACATTTAGACCTGAAACGCCTGCTAATAATGCATTATATAGCCTGCATATACACACAAATGTGTTTCCCGGTTTCAATGGGTTAAATAAACGTTATTTTGAAAGCAAGCACTTTTGTCATCATTGTAGCAAAAAAGACAGGACCGGAAAAGTCTTTATCGTATGTAGGGGTGCCCTGGAATGTTTTATTGGACACAGGGGTGCCTTGGCAGCAGAAAGGTTGAGAACCCCTACTCTATATCTCCCGGGGTGAAACAAGTAACCACACCCCCAGCTAGACAGAGCGACGGTCGGCTCTGGTGTTGGGGGCCAAGCGATTGTCGTTGAGCGACAGGCGATCGCATCGCCAGGCGACGTCGGTCGCCCGCCGTGTGCAGACCACTTTAGACACACGTGCGCGTGTTAGACCGCGGAGCCCTCCATCTGATTTATGTTAAAAAATACTTTTTGAGAACTATTAGACACATTAGACTCTCTCTCTCTCTCTCTCTCTCTCTCTCTCTCTCTCTCTCTCTCTCTCTCTCTCTCTCTCTCTCTCTCTCTCTCTCTCTCTCTCTCTCTCTCTCTCTCTCTCTCATTAAGTTCTCTGTTAATATCGATGATAATAAGAATAATAGTAATACTTGTGTCATTAACTTTTTACGGTCTACAACTGACACTGCCGCTTCGCTCCTGACCAACGGTTCTGGTCCAGTTTCACTGTGGTCCGTGCATCTCTGCCGGGACTTTTTTCTCTTGATCAGCTCGACTTGGCCCGGTGCCGTGATTTCTCTCACTAAAGAAGCAACAAGTTGTGCTTGTTTCACGAAATGTTTCCACACGCATGCATGAGCAGGGACGTGCACAGGACTTTAGAGGGGCAGGTGCTCAAAGGCTGAAAAGGGCACAACACTTGTGTCGCATAGCGCGCGAGCACGATTTTTAAGGGCCCTTTTCGGGCGGGGGCCCCCTTTTTATGCTTTTTGGGGGGTTTTGGTGATCAAATATTGAATATTGAACTATAATAATCAGTGCAGGAGCTCACTTATCCTTGAAAGACACTTTTATCACTGACTTAAAAGGCCCATACATCTCCATAAATGTTCAGGGGGGAGGGAATAAGTGCTTACCCTACAGACCCCAAGAAGTGCTGTATATTCTGTATTGTTTAATATAAATGCATTTTTTATTCCAATCCCGATTTGTATTTGAGATTCCCAAATCCCATCGGACTTGAATTCTTTGTGTCCCTCAATGAGTGTAATACCAGCATTCAACAGCGGTTTCTATCATGATCATCATCACCACCCACGCTATGCATAAAATATATAGGTCCGCGGAGAGGCATGCTGAGGAGGCCGTGCAAACTGCAATGGAATATGGGGCATCTCTCTCTCTTTACCTAATATTTTTATTCTATCCTGACATTTTTCAGTTGGAAGGGCAGTCTATATGCGTAACAGTAAAAAAATAAATTCAAAAAGGGCAATTTTTTGATGAGGCTAAAAAAGGCAGGTGCTCAGGCACCCCTTGGCCTCTATGTGTGCACGTGCCTGTGCATGAGGACGTAGCTCAGGGTATAGGATACACACTAACAGTATAGGATACACACTAACATACACACTAACAGTATAGGATACACACTAACATACACACTAACAGTATAAGATACACACTAACATACAAACTAACAGTATAGGATACACACTAACATACACACTAACAGTATATGATACACACTAACAGTATAGGATACACACTAACATACACACTAACAGTATAGGATACACACTAACAGTATAGGATACACACTAACAGTATAGGATACACACTAACATACACACTAACAGTATAGGATACACACTAACAGTATAGGATACACACTAACATACACACTAACAGTATAGGATAAACACTAACAGTATAGGATACACACTAACATACACACTAACAGTATAGGATACACACTAACATACACACTAACAGTATAGGATACACACTAACAGTATAGGATACACACTAACATACACACTAACAGTATAGGATACACACTAACATACACACTAACAGTATAGGATACACACTAACAGTATATGATACACACTAACATACACACTAACAGTATAGGATACACACTAACATACACACTAACAGTATAGGATACACACTAACAGTATAGGATACACACTAACAGTATAGGATACACACTAACATACACACTAACAGTATAGGATACACACTAACAGTATAGGATACACACTAACATACACACTAACAGTATAGGATACACACTAACAGTATAGGATACACACTAACAGTATAGGATACACACTAACAGTATAGGATACACACTAACATACACACTAACAGTATAGGATACACACTAACAGTATAGGATACACACTAACATACATACTAACAGTATAGGATACACACTAACAGTATAGGATACACACTAACAGTATAGGATACACACTAACATACACACTAACAGTATAGGATACACACTAACAGTATAGGATACACACTAACATACACACTAACAGTATAGGATACACACTAACAGTATAGGATACACACTAACATACACACTAACAGTATAGGATACACACTAACAGTATAGGATACACACTAACATACACACTAACAGTATAGGATACACACTAACAGTATAGGATACACACTAACATACACACTAACAGTATAGGATACACACTAACAGTATAGGATACACACTAACAGTATAGGATACACACTAACATACACACTAACAGTATAGGATAGTTTCAAGTTCAAGTTTTCAAGTTTCTTTAATAGTTGTCATACAGAAGTACAGAATACTTTTGTACAAAATGCTTCTTACTGTTGCGCTCCAGAGACTGTGCATGACAAGATAAGTATGAAATAAAAACATAGTAAAAATTTGAAGTAAAAAAAGAGGTCACAGTGTTCAGTTTAGACATATGTACAATGTTCGTAGACGTAGTTACCATACAATATACAATACTGTGCAGTGTACTAATATACAATACTATATAGTGCAAGGCATAAATGGACGAGGTGCAGTTTAGGTACAATTCACAGTAGGTGTACGAGTTGTAGTGCAAATCCTTTATCAATAAATATAAAGTGTAAGTGTGTTTGTGTGATCTAAAGTGTGGAGAGTGGGTGCTGCAGTGTGTTGTTTGTTTGAGTGAGTGTGTGCGTGTGGGTGTGTGTGCTGTGTGCATTTGATGGTTGTTGCATAGTGATTATTGTTCGTTTAGCGATTATTGTTCGTTTAGCAGCCTGATGGCCTGGGGATAGAAGCTCCTTCTGAGTCTTTCTGTGCTCGCCTTAAGACTCCGGTATCGCTTGCCTGACGGCAGCAGTTCAAAGAGGCAGTTGTTCGGGTGGCTCGAGTCCTTAATAATTCTCTTAGCCTTCCCCTTGCACCGCTTGTTGTAAATGTTCTGGAGGGTGGGAAGCCCCCCTCTAATTGTGCGTTCGGCTGAACCTGTCACTCTTTGTAGTCTGCTACGGTCTTGTGCAGTGCTATTCCCAAACCAGGAGGTGATGTTGCCGGTCAGGATGCTCTCTATTGTACATGAGTAGAAGTTCCTAAGGATCTTCTGACTGACTTGGAACTTCCTTAGGCGCCTGAGGAAGTAGAGGCGTTGTCGTGCCTTCTTCACAACACTGTCAATGTGTGTGGTCCATGTCAAGTCCTCGGATATGTGGGCTCCGAGGTACTTGAAACTGTTCACTCTCTCAACCGGTGCCCCGTCGATGCTGAGGGGGCTGTAGTCCTTGACCCCCGACCTCCTGAAGTCCACAATCATCTCTTTTGTTTTGCTGACGTTCAGGGAGAGGCAGTTCTCCTGACACCACTGTGACAGGTTCTCTACCTCTTCCAGGTAGGCCCTTTCGTCGTTGGCAGAGATCAGGCCCACACTACTGTGTCATCAGCAAATTTGATGATGGTGTTGTTGTTCCGCTGTGCTACGCAGTCATGTGTGTACAGGGAGTAGAGGAGGGGGCTCAGAACACAGCCCTGGGGGGCCCCTATGTTGAGCGTGATGGATGAGGAGGTGCAGTTGCCGGCTCTTACCACCTGGGGTCTGCCCGTCAGGAAGTCCAGGACCCACTGGCACAGGTCATAGTTCAAGCCCAGGTCCCTGAGCTTGGCTATGAGTTTGGAGGGGACTATGGTATTGAATGCTGAGCTGTAGTCGATGAACAGCATTCTCACATAGTTCCCCTGCCTCTTGTCCAGATGTGATGCTGCTGTGTGCAGCACATGGGCTATGGCGTCCTCCGTGGACCTGTTGGGGCGATATGCAAATTGCAGAGGGTCCAGGTTGATGGGGAGGGAGGAACAGATGTAGCCCTTCACTAGCTTCTCAAAGCACTTCATGGCTATGGAGGTGAGGGCTACAGGGCGGTAGTCGTTGAGGCAAGCGGGCGTAGATTTTTTGGGTACAGGGATGATGGTGGACTTCTTCAGACAGGTGGGGATGACGGCCTGTTCCAAGGACAGGTTGAAGATGTCAGTGAATACCGGGGCCAGTTGGTCGGCACAGACTTTTAGGACGCGGCCGGGGATGCCGTCCGGTCCTGCTGCCTTCCTGATATCCACTTTTTTAAAGATCCGTCTCACCTCATGCTCTGTTACCCTGAACACTGAGTCTCCATCAGCAGACCCCCCCCCCCCCCATTGCCGTGGTTTGTAGGCTGGTGTTGTTATTCACAGCCTCAAACCTCGCATAGAAGGAGTTGAGATCATTTGCTAAGGAGATGTCACTGTTCAGTTTGAGGGGGGTTCCTTTGTAGTCTGTCATTGTTCTGAGGCCCTGCCACATGCCTCTAGAGTCAGCCTGTTCAAACTGAAGTTCAACTTTATCCCTGTAACGCCGTTTTGCCTCTATACACACTAACAGTATAGGATACACACTAACATACACACTAACAGTATAGGATACACACTAACAGTATAGGATACACACTAACATACACACTAACAGTATAGGATACACACTAACAGTATAGGATACACACTAACATACACACTAACAGTATAGGATACACACTAACAGTATAGGATACACACTAACATACACACTAACAGTATAGGATACACACTAACAGTATAGGATACACACTAACATACACACTAACAGTATAGGATACACACTAACATACACACTAACAGTATAGGATACACACTAACATACACACTAACAGTATAGGATACACACTAACAGTATAGGATACACACTAACATACACACTAACAGTATAGGATACACACTAACAAATCACACTAACAGTACAGGATACACACTAACAGTATAGGATACACACTAACATACAGGCCAATGGAACTGAACTGGAGCTTCTCCTCCTCTGACACTGAACTGGAGCTTCTCCTCCTCAGACACTGAACTAGAGCTTCTCCTCCTCAGACACTGAACTGGAGCTTCTCCTCCTCTGACACTGAACTGGAGCTTCTCCTCCTCAGACACTGAACTAGAGCTTCTCCTCCTCTGACACTGAACTGGAGATTCTCCTCCTCTGACACTGAACTGGAGCTTCTCATCCTCTGACACTGAACTGGAGCTTCTCCTCCTCAGACACTGAACTGGAGCTTCTCCTCCTCTGACACTGAACTGGAGCTTCTCCTCCTCAGACACTGAACTGGAGCTTCTCCTCCTCTGACACTGAACTGGAGCTTCTCCTCCTCTGACACTGAACTGGAGCTTCTCCTCCTCAGACACTGAACTGGAGCTTCTCCTCCTCTGACACTGAACTGGAGCTTCTCCTCCTCAGACACTGAACTGGAGCTTCTCCTCCTCTGAAAAGGGCAACATTGTTGTTTCTTATTCTCGTTCCCCTCCCTTCTCCTGCGGTCGCTGCCAACCACACAGACATGATTTAGAGACATCCCTTTCTCTTCTGGATTGCTTCCCAGCCGGGGGGGGGGGGAGGGGGGTGCATGGCTTATACTTAAATCCTGCGCTGTGATTGGATACAGTCCTTCCCCACAGCATGGCGTGGTGTACTTTCGTCTACTCTCGACTACGGCCAAGTCACATTTCTCCGTATACGTTCTTCTGGAACCTTCTGTGTGATTTAGGAGGCTATACCTGAATGAGTGAATGAATGAAAACTTTATTTAACAGATTGCAGAATGGGTACAATACAGTACGGCTCAATACACACAATTGTTAAGGGGATGCAGACCTGAGAAAGACGTTTGTCTTGTTTCCATCAGGGTCCCCCATTTTCAATTCATATAGACATTTATGACATACACAACATACATGACATTTATGGCATAGGGACATATAGGTATTTAGTACTGATACATTTGTGACTTAAACGGTATTCAAATATACAGTACTGTTACCCCTAGATCCTGACAGAGTATATACATATGATGGGGAGGGGACTGTACATTAGGAGGGGTGGGTGGGTGGGAGAGAAATATACATACGGCGGGGAGGGAATATATACATGCGGTGGGGAGGAGACTATCTATTAGGAGGTGGTGGGGGTTTTGGGCATTTACGAATTACAGCCTCCCGTAGGTGCTCTTTAAGAGCGGTTTTGAATGTGGGTAGGGATTCACATTCCTTTACAGCTTTGGGTAGGGCGTTCCACATTGATGTGGCATAATTGCGAAACGTGTTTAGTCCCTTGTTTGAGCCGAATCTGGGTTTAACATGATTTGTTGAGTTTCTTCTGGTGTAGTGGTTGTGGTATTCACTGACCTTTGGGAAGTATTTTGACATGTACATGGGTACCTTAGTCGTATAGTGTATCTTGTAGACCAGGCCCATTGCAAGTTGCTGTACTCTGTCGTCGACTCTAAGCCATCCTAGGTTGTCAAAGTGGGCAGGGGTGAGGTGGGTTCTGGGGGTAAGGTCAAGTAGTAGTCTGACCAGTTTGTTTTGTGATGTTTGTAATTTTGTTTTAAGCGCCTTTGAGGTGCTTTGGTACCATGAGGTGCACGCATAGTCGTAGTACCCTTGAATGAGTGCTCCTGCCAGAGTCTTCAGGGTATTCTTGTTTACCAGAGAGGAGATCCGGTACAAGAATCTAGTTCGTTGGTTGACTTTTTTTATTACATTGGATGCCATTTTGTCCTTTGTCCTTTGTCCTTTGTCCTTTGTACCTTGGATTTGTGTACATTTTACTGTATATTTCTGTATATCTTTATTCTACTTTATTCCTAATTATTATATTATTATATATTATACTGTATATATATTATATATTATATTATTCTTATTTTAGTCCTATTGACTACCTAAATGTTTATTCTTGTTCAATGTGAGCAATCTGTAGTGCCGAATTTCCCTCTGGATTAATAAAGGATTTCTATTAGATTAGATTCAAATGTATTGTTGACGCACAAGCACAAGTACGTTACAATGAAAAGAAGTTGGCATCTGGTAAAAGGCTGCATTTATATAACAGATTTGATCCAAAGCGCTTTACAATTTGTTCCTCACATTCAACCATTCACTCACACATTCACACATCGACGGCGGAGGCGACCATGCAAGGTGCCAGCCTGCTCATCGGGAGCAGTTAGGGGTTAAGTGTCTTGCTCAAGGACACTTCAACACACTGCCCGGGACGAGTGGGAATCGAACCGGGAAATTCCGGATTACCAGACAACTGCTCCACCTCCCGAGCCACAGAGTGCACGTGTAACAGTAAAGTGCATTAACAATATACAATGTACAAGTGATTAAATGTGATACATAATATAACATTTACATTTATTTATAACTAGGTAATAGTTATAAGAGAGAGAGAAAATGGATTACATATAGCAGGAAAGTTCTATAGAGATCAAATGAATGATTATTATTATTATTATTATTATTATTATTATTATTATTATTATTATTATTATTATTATTATTATTATTATTATTATTATTATTATTATTATTATTATTATTATTATCATTATTATTATTACTATTATCGATAACAATGTTCAGTCTGATGTATAGTCCTGGGGAGAGGGGTTGCACCTGTGATTCACCCACTAAAGATCAAATGTCACTAAAATACAAAAGGTATTGCAGCCAAACCATTGTGTAGGTTCAGCAACTTTGATGGAGGTATAGATTATTTAATTCTTATACTGTCACAACCGATAAAGGTAAACGTTTTATCATAATCTTTGAGAAGACGTGTTTTATATCGTAATCTGTATTCGTTTCCATGGAAACTATTACAGCACCCATAAGAGACAGAGACAATCTGGATCACAACTGCTTTGACACGCATGCCGTTGGTTATCGCAGCATGCGGCATCAGCCGCCATCTTTGTTTTCACTTTAGCCATCAATAAAAGGTTTAAAAACAGACAGGTAATCATGAGTATGTAATTGCAGTAGTGTCTTCTGTCTGTTGTTGAGTGTCATGGTTTCCTCACACGGTCCTCTCAGTAGTGTCTTCTGTTGAGCGCACTGCTTGCTGGCCTTCCGACCACTGCCACCAAGCCTCTTCAACTCATTCAGAACGCAGCGGCCCATGTCACCCCACTCAGGGACCTGCACTGGCTCCCCATGGCCGCACGAATGTGCTTCAAGGCCCTCGACCTGGCATATTGTGCGGCGAAGGGAACGGCTCCCGCCTACCTCTGGTCAATGGTCTCTAACTACACACCCTCAAGACCCCTACGCTCAGCATCTTCTGGCCGCCTCAGACCTACTCCTATCCAAGCTCCGGGAGGGTCATCAAAGAGAAGTCGCCTATTCTCGGTCCTTGCCCCACAATGGTGGAACGAACTTCCCACCACAGTTAGGACAGCCGAAACCCCTCCAATCTTTCGTCGTCGACTAAAGACACACTACTTCAATCATTATCTGAAATGAAATAAAAAAAATATATTAAAAAACTCTAACCCTAACCAGACCAGGCTGCAGAAACAAATTAGTGGGGGGGCATAAAATGTTCTCGGGGGGGCACAATGGTTTTTCAACACAGGTTCCCTTTTATACGTTTCAGCTGGGACCAGAGGACCTTTCACGGCGCTGGTCGTAACCAGAAGACCTTTCACATCGCTGGTCGTAACCAGAAGACCTTTCACGGCGCTGGTCATAACCAGAAGACCTTTCACGGCGCTGGTCGTAACCAGAAGACCTTTCACAACGCTGGTCGTAACCAGAGGACCTTTCACAACGCTGGTCGTAACCAGAGGACCTTTCACGGCGCTGGTCGTAACCAGAAGACCTTTCACAGCGCTGGTCGTAACCAGAGGACCTTTCACGGCGCTGGTCGTAACCAGAAGACCTTTCACAGCGCTGGTCGTAACCAGAAGACCTTTCACGGCGCTGGTCGTAACCAGAAGACCTTTCACAACGCTGGTCGTAACCAGAGGACCTTTCACGGCGCTGGTCGTAACCAGAAGACCTTTCACAGCGCTGGTCGTAACCAGAAGACCTTTCACGGCGCTGGTCATAACCAGAAGACCTTTCACGGCGCTGGTCGTAACCAGAAGACCTTTCATGGCGCTGGTCGTAAGACACTGGGCAGGATCCACAAAGAATGGATTGCACAGTGCTAATTGCACCCTTACTCACTATTCATTATGAATTGAAAATGGGGGACCCTGATGTAAACGAGACGAAATTCTTTCTCTGGTCTGCATCCCCTTAACAACTGTGTGTATTGAGCCGTACTGTATTGTACCCATTCTGCAATCTGTTAAGACAATTTTCAATCAATCAATCACCGCGCATTTATATAGCACTTTCATCCAAAGCGCTTTTACAACTCATGCCTCACATTCACACATTCCCTCACACATTCACACACCGACGTCAGAGCATGCAAGGTGCCAACCTGCTCATCGGGAGCAATTAACCCTTTCACTGCCACACGACAGAAGGTTAACCCTTTACTATCACACAACCGACGGCGATGCTCCATCATTAGCATCAGTAGCTCCGCATCCGGGGAGTTAATGATGCTAATGATGGAGCATCGCCGTCGGTTGTGTGATAGTAAAGGGCTAACCTTCTGTATTGTCACAGTGAAAGGGTTAACCGGCTGTCGTGTGGCAGTGAAAGGGTTAAGGGTTCAGTGTCTTGCTCAAGGACACTTTCACACCCTGCTGGAATCGAACCGGGAACCTTTCTGAGCCACTGTCGCCCCAGTAGGACAGTAAGGCCATAATGTATAATGTATTCATGATTACTTGAAGTAGTGCTGAATTCATTTCTATTGGTGGCCTGATGACGCTGAGCTTCACTTCGCAACTGGTGGCCTGATGACGTTGAGCTTCATGTCGCCCCCTGGTGGCCTGATGACGTCGAGCTTCACGTCGCCCGCTGGTGGCCTGATGACGTTGAGCTTCATGTCGCCCCCTGGTGGCCTGATGACGTTGAGCTTCATGTTGCCCCCTGGTGGCCTGATGACATCGAGCTTCATGTCGCCCCCTGGTGGCCTGATGACGTCGAGCTTCACGTCCCCCTGGTCGCCTAATGGCAATTAGAAGAGTTATAAGATGATGTGGCCGGCGGACCAGCTAGGTATCTTCTAATTAAACCTGATACTCAGAGGTCAGGGGTCAGATTAGCCGTCTAGATACCCGAGGGGGAGGCTTGTGCTGGTGTAATCCTTGATTTAAGCCGGCCGTTTCCAGTGAAATTGGTTCAGTTTGTACGGCGCAAGGAGTGTGTTTACATTCACGGTGCGCTGGAAAATGGCTCACGTCACAGTAAAGGTAAATTAAACGGAATATTCTAGCGATGTCCGATATTATCGGCCTACCGATATTATCGGCCGATATTGGCATTAAAATGTGATATCGGAAAATATCGGTATCGGTTTTCCAATTTTTTTTTTATATATATATATTTTTTTACATATAACCTTTATTTACCCAGGCAAGCAAGTAAGAACAAATTCTGATTGTATTTATTGTCAAAAGTATGCATAATGTTGTGTTAATTCCACAACAAGAGATATGTAATGTTAATTACCTGAAATTATTCCGTTTTTTGGGGGGGGGGGAACCCTGCATATATCGGTATCGGTTGATATTGGTTGATATCGGTATTGGAAATTAAGAGTTGGACGATATCGGTATATCGGTATCGGTAAAAAAGCCAATATCGAGCATCCCTAGAATATTCCATATATTACTACAGATCCTGAGCCAGTGGGGGTTTAACCTGAAGACTCGCTAGAACAGCTGGGCAACGACCATATGCGACCAGTCGTAGCTACCGTTCACACACCGCCGCCCCCACACCGCCCCCACACCTCTGCCCCCACACCGCCCCTACACCACCCCCACCCCCCAAATTGGCCATGAGAGCTTTATACTTACTGCACAACTGGGACTGAGGCCGCTCATCGCGGCCGAGGCGCGGAAGGAGTGATGTGTAAAAGCAGCCGCACCCCTGGTCAAGGAGAGAACCCCTTCGGTAAGTCAAAAAATCATCAGATCGTCTCCCGACGCGAAAGACGTCCACCTTTACGTCCGGGAAGATGATATCTAACGTCTTGTATGTATGGGAGGGGATGAGGAAAGCAGATGGACTCACAGTCGCTTCCTGAATTATGGACATTCCAGATGACGAGGATTTAAAACTTTCAATTACACGCTAACGTAACGTGAGACCAGGCTGAGAGGACGTCACACATCACCGCGGCGTCTCACTCAGGGATACAACAGGCCCCAAGGACAGGCCCTGTTGACTATTTAAATTTGTATTGTGTTCAATATGTATATAAGGGCCGCAAATTAGATGAATTCTATGTCGAAACGTTTCCAAGAGGCAATTGGAATTATTTTGTAGTCTGCAGGAGTTTTTTTTGTTGTTATTATCACTAATCGAACCCATTTGAGGGAAACCGCGTTCTCATTTCATTAAATTTATTTATATTCAAAAAGGCAACTGAGGTTTCCCCTCAATTACGGTTACGTTGAGTTTACATACAGAGATAAGCATCATAAATACAGCATAGAAATCACAGCATAGAAAATCACAACAACAAGACGACAAGACGAGGGCAGACAGAAGCAAGTAGAGCAAATCAACTAAAACGTACGACTTTATCAACAATGATTAGTGATCAAGGTCTTAAGACGAGAGGATCTCAATCTTTAGGGACTGTTCCAAGCAAACTCAGTTTCCATAGGTTCCAACATTCCATTCCAATAATGATGTGATATAAGGAGGTAGCTTTTATCACTATGTGCCTTAAAATAACAAAATACTCGCCCCGATCTTGGCTAAGGTAAGAATCAATTAGGATTAGAATTAGAATCTCTTTATTTGCCAAGTAAATTTTTGCACATACCAGGAATGTATTCCCTGTATTTAATGGTCCTTACTATTTAGAAGCAGTGAGTGTCCATAGTCCTGCAGCGCCCAGCAACCAACTCCAGTTCTGAAGTCAGAGCCTTGCTCAACGGCAATGGTCGCAGTATGTACCTAGCATGCATGTCTTATTTTTTATGAGTCCAAACTGAATGAAGGGATTTACACACAATTCGATTCAATACCGAGTTTCACTTCACTGAGCTTTTGGTCTATCGCACCTACATCAGAGCATAATGGAATGGAGCACAATATAGAATTGAATAGACATTATGAGTTACAAAGAGTTTCAAGAAAGCCATGTTCAAACCCTTAGGAATCTTTGTGAATCTTTATGAATCTTTGTGAATCTTTGTGAATCTTTGTGAATCTTCTCCAAAATGCACGCGGTCAAGACCGGGGGCTTTAAAAGGATCCAGAGGGAATGCTCCAATCAGGAATGCAATTATGTCAATGCACCCCAGAATCGATATGGTCAGAATCCTCTGGATTGAGACATCCAGAGAAAAATGTAAAAATGCCACGATCAAGAATGCACACGAACACACCCAAAATACATGTGATTCAATAAGAAAAATAAAACCCTGGTTGGGGCTTTACAGGATCCAGAGGAATGGCTCCAGCAGCAGACGTGTCCTCGAGGCACGCTGGGACCACACAGGCTCGTCCTTCACGTCCTCTCAAGGACAGACGTGTCCTCGGGGCATGAAAGATCTACTGCTGGAGGAGACGTCCAGCCTTGCACTCCGCCCGCCTCGCTCTCCTTGAGCGTCTCCGGAGCGAGACAGATGAGACGAGGTGAGACGACCCCCAGGGGAGGAGGGTCAAGGGGAAACACAGGGGGGGGGGGCTTATATGTGAGTTCTATTTACACACACACACACACATAGACACACACATACACACACACACACACACACACACACACACACATTTACAGTATACATACAAAAACACAAGGATACATATACACATGTAGACATAGTGTACACATACATTCTTACTGTCTTAGTGATATTGTCTTATTGGTGATGTCTATTTACACACACACACATATATACACGTAGACACACACACACATTTACAGTATACATGCATAAACACAAGGATACATATACACATGTAGACATATTGTACACATATACATTCTTACTGTCTTCTACTATCATGCACTCTTCCACTAATTCATCTTCCTTGTCTATATTACTACCTAATGTCTTTATGTCTTTACTACTATGCACTCAACACTGCAGCACCCAAGTTTCAACACTGTTTACTGAACATTATTACTCAGCTGAATGAGTTGTACCCTTCCTGCTGACTTGTCATACAGAACTTGTAAGTCTCTTTGGATAAAAACGTGCATGCACACACACACACACACACACACACACACACACACACACACACACACAATAATACATGCATAAACACAAGCTTGCATCTACAAACATATACATGTAAGTACAGATACATACACACGCACATGTACACAGATACACGAGAGCATACACACACAAACGACCATGCATACACAAAACACACATTAGCGTGTATATGAGTGTGCACATGCACACACACACACACACACACACACACACACACACACACACACACACACACACACACACACACACACACACACACACACACACACACACACACACACATACACATACACATACACACACACACACACACACACACACACACACACACACACACACACACACACACACACACACACACACACACACACACACACACTTTCCCCTTTGCTCCCCTTGTAATGGAGTGTGTCACTCAGAGGACCTTGAGAGGAAGTGGGGGCGCTCCCAGGGTCCTACAGGGCAGAGGCCCTCTCCTGCCTGCACTTCTCATGATAACCACACTGAAAGAGCCAGCTTCCAGAAACAAGTGTCAACTGTCTGTCCCAAGGCTGAGAGAACGTCTCTATAGTTGGCTGTGAGAGACAACATACAAGGTATTTTTTTTCTGTGAAGGAGCGCTTGTTTCGTGGCCTCTACAGACCCTGGTACAGTGGTGTGTGGGGGGGGGGGGGGGCTCCTATTCACAATGCCCACATTATCCCCCTCTGTCTGCTTGCTGATGTACACCAGGCGATCTGTCTTGATATCCGACACAGACTGTCAGCAGTTATAGCTCCACTCAAGTGACTGTATGAATTCACATTATGGAAGAATTATTCCGGCCCGTCTGGTGATTAAACACACTCACGTGTGGCTTCGCAGGGCAGCCAGCCAAGCCCTCCCCGGCACCGGCCCCGGCGACTCTCTCTGCCTGTGATAAATGCCGTTTTTATCATAAGGGAATGGGGTGCACAGTGACTGAAAGATCACTTTCCTCCCCTCCGCTTACCGCAGCGCCGCAGCACAACCGAGACATCATGGACCCTCGTCTCAGGCTGTGGCTGTGGGCGTCCTGGTCTCAGGCTGTGAGCGTCCTGGTCTCAGGCTCTGGGCGTCCTGGTCTCAGGCTGTGGCGTCCTGGTCTCAGGCTGTGGGCATCCTGGTCCCAGGCTGTGGGCATCCTGGTCCCAGGCTGTGGGCGTCCTGGTCTCAGGCTGTGGGCGTCCTGGTCTCAGGCTGTGGCTGTGGGCGTCCTGGTCTCAGGCTGTGGGCGTCCTGGTCTCAGGCTGTGGGCGTCCTGGTCTCAGGCTGTGGGCGTCCTGGTCTCAGGCTGTGGGCATCCTGGTCTCAGGCTGTGGCTGTGGGCGTCCTGGTCTCAGGCTGTGGGCGTCCTGGTCTCAGGCTGTGGGCGTCCTGGTCTCAGGCTGTGGCTGTGGGCGTCCTGGTCTCAGGCTGTGGGCGTCCTGGTCTCAGGCTGTGGCTGTGGGCGTCCTGGTCTCAGGCTGTGGGCGTCCTGGTCTCAGGCTGTGGGCATCCTGGTCTCAGGCTGTGGGCATCCTGGTCCCAGGCTGTGGGCGTCCTGGTCTCAGGCTGTGGCTGTGGGCGTCCTGGTCCCAGGCTGTGGCTGTGGGCGTCCTGGTCCGACTCGTTTAATTGATATTTAATAACCTTGTTGGCTTTGTTGTCGTAAATAAATGGTAAATGGCGCATTTACCTCAAGCTTTTATCCAAAGCACTTTACAATTTGTTCCTCACATTTTACCCATTCAGTCACACATTCAGACACCGATGGCGGAGGCAACCATGCAAAGTGCCAACCTGTTCCTGCAGCTACAGTATGGTTCCTGCAGCTGTGGTTCAGCTGTGGTTCATCTGTGGTTCAGCTGTGGTTCCTGCAGCTGTGGTTCCTGCAGCTGTGGTTCAGCTGTGGTTCCTGCAGCTGTGGTTCATCTGTGGTTCAGCTGTGGTTCCTGCAGCTGTGGTTCATGTGTGGTTCAGCTGTGGTTCCTGCAGCTGTGGTTCATGTGTGGTTCAGCTGTGGTTCCTGCAGCTGTGGTTCCTGCAGCTGTGGTTCATGCAGCTGTCGTCCTGTGAACAAAGCCTTCTGATATACATTTATCTCTCAGATAAGGCAGGAGATTTTTTATTTAGCAGTATAAAAACTAGGTCACGTCACCAGCCAGTCAGTGCACTCTCTGCAACATCCAGTCATTTAGGGTTGGCAGTTTGGCTTAATTTGAACATTAACAAAACATAAAATCAAAACAATTTCCCCCCACATGTAGCATCAATGACGAAATTACGTTAAACGGTGGAAGAGGCTGTTCATTCCTGCCATAGTGATGGAATGACGTCATAATGTCTATTGTCCATTTAACCTTGTATTATAACTTTTAGGAGGTAGTCATAGTCAGTCAGTATTATAGTGAGTATAACATTTAGGAGGTATTCATAGTCAGTCAGTATTATAGTGATTATAACTTTTAGGAGGTAGTCATAGTCAGTATTATAGTGATTTTAACTTTTAGGAGGTAGTCATAGTCAGTCAGTATTATAGTGGTTATAACTTTTAGGAGGTAGTCATAGTCAGTCAGTATTATAGTCATTATAACTTTTAGGAGGTAGTCAGTCAGTATTATAGTCATTATAACTTTTAGGAGGTAGTCAGTCAGTCAGTCAGTATTATAGTGATTTTAACTTTTAGGAGGTAGTCATAGTCAGTCAGTATTATAGTGAGTATAACATTTAGGAGGTATTCATAGTCAGTCAGTATTATAGTGATTATAACTTTTAGGAGGTAGTCATAGTCAGTATTATAGTGATTTTAACTTTTAGGAGGTAGTCATAGTCAGTCAGTATTATAGTGGTTATAACTTTTAGGAGGTAGTCATAGTCAGTCAGTATTATAGTCATTATAACTTTTAGGAGGTAGTCAGTCAGTATTATAGTCATTATAACTTTTAGGAGGTAGTCAGTCAGTCAGTCAGTATTATAGTGATTATAACTTTTAGGAGGTAGTCAGTCAGCATTATAGTGATTATAACTTTTAGGAGGTAGTCAGTCAGTATTATAGTCATTATAACTTTTAGGAGGTAGTCATAGTCAGTCAGTATTATAGTCATTATAACTTTTAGGAGGTAGTCAGTCAGTATTATAGTCATTATAACTTTTAGGAGGTAGTCAGTCAGTCAGTATTATAGTGATTATAACTTTTAGGAGGTAGTCAGTCAGCATTATAGTGATTATAACTTTTAGGAGGTAGTCAGTCAGTATTATAGTGATTATAACTTTTAGGAGGTAGTCAGTCAGTCAGTATTATAGTGATTATAACTTTTAGGAGGTAGTCAGTCAGTCAGTATTATAGTGATTATAACTTTTAGGAGGTAGTCAGTCAGTCAGTATTATAGTGATTATAACTTTTAGGAGTCAGTCAGTATTATAGTGATTATAACTTTTATCAGTCAGCACTCAGTCATCAGTGCAATCAGACCACAGACCTGCCGACTGCCGATAATAATAATCACTGTATTTGGGCTGACAGAACAACTGCGTTTGCATTTGATCTCGTCTTGTCGATGGTGTACAATGAATTAGGTATATTTGTTAGTAAGTTAGCCATGTAATAAGCGGGATAATGTATAGCTATACTCGATCATTGTCGCAAAATAATTGACCTTCACTGACGTTTAAAACACCTCGGCGCTGCACCTCGGTATTTTAAACTCTGTGTCGGTCAATTATTTTGCGACAATGACCTCGTAGCTATACATTATCCCTTACATAACTTTTACATTTACATTTACATTTAGTCATTTAGCTGACGCTTTTATCCAAAGCGACTTACAAGTTCTGTACGACAAGCCATCAGGAAGGGCACAACTCTATCAGCTGAGTAACAATGTTCATCAAAGTGTTGAGTGCTACAGTGTAGGTTAGTTTATTAGGACAAGTGCATGACAGTATGGTTAGTTAGGGTTAGATAATTTTTTTTTTTTTTTTTTTTTTTTTTATTCAGATAATGGTTGAAGAAGTGCGTCTTTAGTCGACGGCGAAAGATTGGACGTGTTTCGGCTGTCCTAACTGGGGTGGGTAGTTCATTCCACCATTGTGGGGCAAGGATTGAGAATAGGCGACTTCTCTTTGATGACCCTCCCGGAGCTTGGATAGGAGTAGGTCTGAGGTGGCCAGAAGATGCAGAGCGTAGGGGTCTTGAGGGTGTGTAGTTAGAGACCATTGACCGGAGGTAGGCGGGAGCAGTTCCCTTTGCCGCACGGTATGCTAGGTCGAGGGCCTTGAAGCGGATTCGTGCAGCAATGGGGAGCCAGTGCAGGTCCCTAAGAAGTGGGGTGACATGGGCCGACTTCGGTAGGTTTGAGATCAGGCGGGCCGCTGCGTTCTGAATGAGTTGAAGAGGCTTAGTGGCAGTGGCCGGGAGGCCAGCGAGCAGTGCGTTGCAGTAGTCGAGGCGGGAGATGACTGTTGATTGGACGAGGAGTTGGGTGGCTTCTTTTGTCAGGAAGGGGCGGATCCTTCTGACGTTGCTCAGGAGGAATCGGCAGGTTCTGGTTGTCGCTGCGATGTGAGCAGAGAAGTTCAACTGGTCGTCGAGGACAACACCAAGGTTCTTGGCGGTCGGGGACGCGGTCACAGCTGCATTCTCGACTGTGATGGAAAGGTCGGTCAGGGGGGAGGATTTGGCCGGCAGGTGGAGCAATTCTGTTTTGCTTAGGTTCAGTTTGAGGTGGTTGGTCGTCATCCAGGCGGAGATGTCGGACAGACAGGCCGAGATCCGCTCAGAGACGTGGATATCTGAGGGAGGGAAGGAGAGGAAGAGTTGAGTATCGTCGGCATAACAGTGGTAGGAGAAGCCATGAGACATGATAATGTTACCCAGTGATTTAGTGTAGAGGGAGAAGAGAAGGGGTCCTAAAACCGAGCCCTGGGGGACACCCGTCCGCAGGGGGCGGGTGGCCGACAGGGTCCCTCTCCATGACACTTGGTAGGAGCGATCATTGAGGTATGATGACAACCATGTCAGCGCAGAGCCAGCCACTCCCATTCCTGCGAGGGCCGCGAGGAGGATCTGGTGGTTGACTGTGTCGAAGGCTAGGAGGTAGTTAGTCAGTCAGTCAGTATTATAGTGATTATAACTTTTAGGAGGTAGTCAGTCAGTCAGTATTATAGGGATTATAACTTTTAGGAGGTAGTCAGTCAGTACTATAGTGATTATAACTTTTAGGAGGTAGTCAGTCAGTCAGGATTATAGTGATTATAACTTTTAGGAGGTAGTCAGTCAGTCAGGATTATAGTGATTATAACTTTTAGGAGTCAGTCAGTCAGTCAGTATTATAGTGTTTATAACTTTTAGGATGTAGTCAGTCAGTCAGGATTATAGTGATTATAACTTTTAGGAGGTAGTCAGTCAGTATTATAGTGGTTATAACTTTTAGGAGGTAGTCAGTCAGCATTATAGTGATTATAACTTTTAGGAGGTAGTCAGTCAGTTAGTATTATAGTGATTATAACTTTTAGGAGGTAGTTAATCAGTCAGTATTATAGTGATTATAACTTTTAGGAGGTAGTCAGTCAGTATTATAGTGATTATAACTTTTAGGAGGTAGTCAGTCAGTCAGTCAGTATTATAGTAGTTATAACTTTTAGGAGGTAGTCAGTGAGTATTATAGTGATTATAACTTTTAGGAGGTAGTCAGTCAGGATTATAGTGATTATAACTTTTAGGAGGTAGTCAGTCAGGATTATAGTGATTATAACTTTTAGGAGGTAGTCAGTCAGGATTATAGTGATTATAACTTTTAGGAGGTAGTCAGTCAGTCAGTATTATAGGGATTATAACTTTTAGGAGGTAGTCTGTCAGTTTTATTTTGATTATAACTTTTAGGAGGTAGTCAGTCAGTCAGGATTATAGTGATTATAACTTTTAGGAAGTAGTCAGTCAGTCAGGATTATAGTGATTATAACTTTTAGGAGTCAGTCAGTCAGTATTATAGTGGTTATAACTTTTAGGATGTAGTCAGTCAGTCAGGATTATAGTGATTATAACTTTTAGGAGGTAGTCAGTGAGTATTATAGTGATTATAACTTTTAGGAGGTAGTCAGTCAGGATTATAGTGATTATAACTTTTAGGAGGTAGTCAGTCAGTCAGTATTATAGTGATTATAACTTTTAGGAGGTGGTCAGTCAGTCAGTATTATAGTGATTATAACTTTTAGGAGGTAGTCAGTCAGTATTATAGTGATTATAACTTTTAGGAGGTAGTTAGTCAGTTATTATTATAGTGGGTACTTTTAGGAGGTAGTCTCGTCAGTTGGTCTGTTGCAGATTATATTCTGAAAGGAACCTTCCCAGCACTGTTTATTTGGGAGTTGAGTGACAGGGGGAACACAGGGTGAAAGACAGACGGTCTGCTGTGTAGAGCAGAGACATCACGTCACAGCTCTCCTCACCACAGAGGCAACCGCTAACAAAGGCTAACACCACCCCCCAGCACACACACACGCACACGCACGCACGCACACACACACACACACACACACACACACACACACACACACACACACACACACACACACACACACACACACACACACACACACACACACACACACACACACACACACACACACACACACACACACACACACACACACACACACACACACACACACACACACACAGTACTGACACATATACAAACACACACACACACACACAGTACTAACACATACACAAACAGACACACACAGATAAAGTACTGACACATACACACACACACACACAGATACAGTACTGACACAGACACAGACACAGACACACACACACACACACACACACACACACACACACACACACACACACACACACACACACACACACACACACACACACACACACACACACACACACACACACACACACACACACACACACACACACACACACACACACACACACAGAGAGACACAGTACTGACACATATACAAACACACACACACACACACACACAGTACTAACACATACACAAACAGACACACACAGATAAAGTACTGACACATACACACACACACAGATACAGTACTGACACAGACACAGACACACACACACACACACACACACACACACACACACACACACACACACACACACACACACACACACACACACACACACACACACACACACACACACACACACACACACACACACACACACACACAGAGAGACACAGTACTGACACATACAAACAGACACACACACACACACACACACAAACATAAACATAAAAAAACCACATACATGCACACACACAAAAACACTGACTCACATGCAGATACACAGAGACATGCATGAGTGCACAGACAGACACACGTTGGAGGGGACCCACCACCCTGCTCCAGTGGCAGGCACGGCCTGGCAGAGAGCCACAGCGGAGTGGGGAGAGAAGGAGCCTGGCCCGGCCTCGTCCAAAAACACACAAACCACTTAAAGGGGAACCATCTTACTATTCCTTTCACTATTTGGGCAATTTTACACAATTCCTGTGAGTCTATGGAACACATCTGTATGTTTTTTTTCAAAAACAATTCATTGTTTTGTATTTCTAATCAAGTACTCTAAAGCAGCATTTTTCCACTTCAAGATTTCAAGCTGTTTTGGGCTGGGCTCCGCACATAAGCGCTTTGAGTGACAGCATTCTCTCAGACAGAGAGAGATAGAGAGAGATTGAGGGGGATACTAATTAATTTCGCTGCGGGGGGGGCATAATCCCATGGAACAATGCATTGGTAACTTGTTTCAAATGACAATATATACCCCTGTGAATATTATTGCACGGATCGGAATACGGGCGCGCGCAATGATATTTTGAAAGTGATATGCGAGTGGAGAAGCTACTGCCCCGCGCGTGCGGTTGGGAGGATGTGTGTAAATGCGTGTGTGTTTCCCCTGCATAGTGCATTCCTGCTGCTATTTAACACAGCCGTGCAACACAGCTCAACAGCTGAGGTCCTCCAGACTCTGAGAGGAACCAGGAAAAGGGTTTGGGGTCCAGGGTGTGCAGAGGGGTTCAGTGAGGGTAGTGTTGATGTATCATGTATTTCTGAGCAGGGGGGGGGTCCTTGAGGGAGTTCCAGGGGGTCCCCAGAAAAGAGGGGAATTTGAATATCACTAATAAGAAGTTAGCACATAATATTATGTGTACAAATTAATCTAATAGGTTTAACTCTTCCCCCTGTTTCTCCACACCTAAAGACAGTTCTGGAATTATCAACTAAAGTCATACTGTATCATACTGTATCTTCTCAGGCAGGCTCCCTGGCTGACACAGAATCTGGGGAAATGGAGTCCGATGGCCAAATTTGTGGAGAGTGAGAGGGGGAAGAGAGTGATATGGAGAGGGAGAGGAGGAACAGAGTGATAGGGAGGTGGAGAGTGAGAGGAGGAAGAGAGTGATATGGAGAGGGAGAGGAGGAACAGAGTGATAGGGAGGTGGAGAGGGAGAGGAGGAACAGATCAGGTTAACTAGTCAACCGTTCCGTGCCAATTACGAGTATAGTCGGGTTTTAATCGTTATTTCTTTTATTAGCGATATCCATTCATTTTTATCCATCCAACCTGATATTATCATTGGGTATGGGTCTGAGCTCGCAAAATGGCAAATACCGCCGCCTATCGTCTCCCGGATGGTATTGCACATCATTGGATTGGATTGGCTGGGAATGTGCATAGAAAAAATTACTCCGGTCCCGGTTTCCCTTCTCGGGCAAGCAGTATCGTGTTACCACATTGACTCAGGACACTGAGAGCAACGTCGATTATGTGTTTTGGACTATAACGTTGGATCAATAAACGCGATCGATATTTGGAATGGCGATCAGGAATTGGATTCATCTTTTTGCAGAACATCTGATAAGAGGTAAGGAATTTATGTTAGGGATCTTGGGTTAATCAGATGTTCCTATCACCGCCATCGGAGCGCGCGTGTGTGTGTGACGTTAGCGCTGAGCAAGTCACGAATAATCGATTTTTCAGCCCGCTTTTGTATCGTGCATAAGGACACATATACTCTCGATAATCTAGCGTTTATTTGAAAACTATTCATAAATCAGACGAAAAATTACAACGTGTTTTGTGTATTCCACTAAAGGGCGATTATTGCGTATTTCTCTGGAATTACTAGAAATCTCCAAAACTATACTCGTATTCAAAACAATATAAAACGGAAATGTACAGATGAAAAAACAATCCGTTTCGTACATGTTGACTGCAAGCAAGTCATTGATAAGCGACGGGTGTATTAGACCCATAGCCATAATTTAAGATATAGTTTAAGCGTTCGCAAATATCCCCGTCCTCCCATTGAGTAAAGTGCTGGCATAGAAGCCCTAATTTGGTCATATGGGCGTGGCTCTGAATGAGTTAATATTGTAAGTTAGTGTCGCAAGCTGAAAATAGGCTACTTCTTATGTGCTGTGTGCCTCGGGCTAGCTACAGCTGGCAGGCAGCTGCTACCTAGCGGGAGTGGTGTATTCCTGTTTCCACAGTAGCGTAAGATTGCTCTGCATTACCTATTCAACTCTAGCCAGTGCTACAGTCATTTCTTTCAGTGGGTAACGATATTAGAACTTGTTTGGCTTGTTAATGGTATGCTGCATTCATTATGGGTGTTCTAGCAGCTACGATTCTACATGTGTGTGTGTATGTGTGTGCGCGTGCATGTGTGTCGGTCGCTGTTCATTTCCTATAGTGCTGAAATGTGTGCGTTTGACTCCATCCAAATCCGCAACAAGTCATGTAGGCTATGGTTTATTTTGCGGGTGGGGCATTCAACTGTTTTGAGCACCCACCGGTATAGAAACATAAATCGGCGCCTATGCTCACAGCATTTTGTAAATCCAAGATACTTTCTGTGGTGACTGATTTGGATTGTGATTGTTTGTTCATGCTTGTTGTTGTAAACTTTTTGTATGCATTTAATTTAGGGCTGTCAGTTTATCGCGTTAATTAGATTAATTAATTACACAGCAAATTATCGTGTTATGAAAATTAACTAAACATTTATAAAAAAAAATATAATAATTCTTTTTTTATTTAAATATTTTTGTATCTCATTCATTCCATAAGAACGTAGAATACACATTTACAGACTTTTTTTAATATGGTCCATTTGCATGTTCTTGGTATCTGATTCTAGGGACATCTATGGATCTCAGGGAATGTATTCCCAGTGTCAGAAATACTGTGTCTGTTACTAGGCTTTAGTAAATTGTAATGAACTAAATGAGAATATCAATTACATTTTTGTATCTTTGACTGTGAATAACACCATGCTAAAATTTACCAGACCTGAAAAATCTAAGCAAATGAATAAATGGAAGATGATTAAACAGAAGGTTTTGTAGATACAGTACTGAATTCTGCCATCCGGACACATGGCATTTGAAATATGATTATAGAATATAGAATATCAGGCCTAAAATGGTTATGCAATTAAAATGTGATTAATTAGATTAATTAATTACAAATCCTGTAATTAATTAGATACATTTTTTTAATCGCCTGACAGCACTAATTTGATTTGTTCATTCTAAATTCACGGAATGAATTGTGCTTGCATTGGTGTATAATGCTAAACATTTAGTAACTTGCCTTTTCAATTATGTAGCCTATTAGCCCGGTGTAGAAATCGTCGGAAAGGAGAAACGCACAATTTCTATCTTGCGACAACACAAAGCCGTGTGTAATTTATTTCAGTATAACACGAGTGACAGCTGTCAGAACTATGCCATGCTAGATTCTGACAGCTCGTAGTAACCAAACATTTTATCAATTAAATCCCCCCAGGGCGCCTAAATATTAAAGGCAACCAACTTGTGTCTAACCATGCCCAACTTGCGTCTAGCCACGCCCCCGCGGCGACGCGGCAGCAGCAGGGCGGAGCGGCAGCTCCGCTCTGCCGCGGAGCGTAGCGGCAGAGCGGAGCTCGGCCGCGGAGCTCCGTCGCGGCAGCATTATATGCCAGTAACCGCCCCTTATTCAGTATCCAGAAATAGCTCAATTGGCAATGCTGCATGGCTGTGGATCCTATGGCTCGTTGCTGGCTAGTTCGATTCCCTTCAATTTTTTATTTTTATTTTTTTAACGTGCATTCGCATTCTTTCGCCGTTAAGTTTAGGCATAACTTTAAGCATTGTTTCGGAGTTGGTTAAGGTTAGGCATTGTTTCGGAGTTGCTTAAGGTTAGAAGGGTTAAGTTTAGGCGCTGTTAAGGAGCTGGTTAAGGTTAGAGTTTGACTTAGAGAATGGCAATATTTTTTAACGTGCATTCATTTCGCCGGTTAAGTTTAGGCATTGTTTCGGAGTTGGTTAAGGTTAGGCATTGTTTCGGAGTTGCTTAAGGTTAGAAGGGTTAAGTTTAGGCGCTGTTAAGGAGCTGGTTAAGGTTAGAGTTTGACTTAGAGAATGGCAATAGACAGCCTATTTCCGCGCTGCAGCGCGAGGCAATAGACAGCCTATTTCCGCGCTGCCGCTCTCTCGCGCTGCCGTGGTCACATGGGCGTATTGGCCAATCAGAGAAACGCTAAACACAAGTTGGTTGCCTAAAATATTCACGCCCCTAGGGCATCTTCTCCAAGCCCAACCCCAAAACCAACCTCCTTAAGGTGACAGTGCCCCATCAACACATCAAAACAATACAATGGTGAATTATGTCTATAGAACCCACTACACCGGAATGATTGTTATTTGTTATTGTTTGTTGCATTCAAATTCATTAGCCCCTGCTATAAACAATCCAGCCCCCCCCCCCCATAGCTCCCCCAATCACAATTATCTGGTGCCGCCGCTGGATGTACAATCCCTACTACTGCATAGGATGACGTTATGAATAATGAGTAATGAGTGGGCCAGTTTTTTTCCCAGACACCTCACTATCTCTTTGCTATGACATACAGCTCCAGACCTCCCAAAACAAACTAGTGAGACTCCTGCACAACCTTCACTTTAGGACTCACCTAACGCCAGCCCACTTTAGCAGTCTGGGATGGCTTAGGGTTGAAGAAAGGGTACACCAGCTTAAAATGCTACTGGTTTTTAAAGTACTGAAAGAAACGGTCCCCAAGTACCTAGTAAATTATTTTAATAAAGTAGGAGATGTCCACAAACACGCCACAAGAGGAAGCCCCACGGACCTGGTCCCGCCGAGAGTCAGGACATGCATGGGGAAAGATGCATTTTTTTACTCGGCTACGGTAATGTGGAATGCCCTGCCAACATTCATAAAACTCCTGAACTCCCCTCTCGGATTTAAATCCGCCCTAAAAACATGGCTCAGCAGCAACTCAAATTGGTCTTAAAATGTTTTTTATCTCTTTTATCATAACTTGGCTTTTATTTCTTTTATCATGAGTTGCTTTTAAGGGTTTGCGGATTTTCTTTTAACATTAGTTAACTGTATGAGTTGTCAGGTTAGGTGTTTTTATACACATTTTTAGGATGTGTCCTGTCTAGTGTACATGTCCATTTGTGTTTCTGTGCCTTTTTATGTTCCATGTATGGACCACAATGGAAACAAGCCTTGGCTTTATTGTGTTTTATCCATTTTTGACCAGCGTTGTTGACACTGTTATTGTCTTGTCTTTTAAAATGTTTTTTTGTCATACGATTTGTGTCAAAATAAAGTATTCAATCAATCAATCAAAACAACCCAGAATCTTATCAAGTTGTCAAAATGGGTTTTAATGAATCGTGACCTTTCGTTTACTGGAAATCATTTATCCCACGATGAAGAAGTAGGCTACAGTTCCCCGCATGTACTCTCTCCGCAGACAAACGGGGGCCTAAGTCCTTATGCTTATCATTACAGTGCATTTTAAACCATATCGACAAAGAGAGCATTGTTTTTTTTACAAAAAAAGGAAGGAATAAAGAAAAGAGGAGGGGGGAACCAAAAACCGATATGCTCTCCAAATTCGGAAGTGGAATGCAAAGCCCGTGAGATTATGTCGTGGAGATTCTGCCATGATTGTTTCATGTGTATTGGCGAGGGATGGGGACACGGGACAGGGATGGGGACATGGGCAGAGACAGACGGGGACACGGGCAGAGACAGAAAAAATACTTTTACGTCCGTCATAAAGAGCTGTAACCTTTGGTTGGATCGTCCCTCCGCAGCCGGCTCCTTCCCCTGCATTGTGTTCCTGGGGTCAGCCCAATGGTCCCACAGCCCAATGGTCCCACATTTCTAAGATTTCTCTCAAAATGAGGCCCTATGTTCCCACAGCCCAAAGGTCCCACAGCCCTATGTTCCCAGACGAACCATCGACTACCAGAGGACAATTGGATATTAGGTTGGGTGTAATTGGCTACCAAATTAAGAGAAAGGAGGATAAAATCAGATACAAATTTATAAAAAGGAAATGTGGGAACATAGGGCTGTGGGAACATAGGCATGCTCCCGTGTTCCTGCCGTGAACAAGAGCTTCCCCCAGTAAAGCGGCCACTTTACTTCTCACCTTTTATTGCTCTTTATCTTTTCATTGCCAATATCAAACAGGGACTTGCTGTGAAGAAGAAGAAACGCTCGCTCTCTGCGGCTGAACTGTCAACATTGAAGTTTTTCTTGAATCGAATTAGAAGCCTGTGAGTTCACAGTTCACAGCTCGATCAAATCTAATGAAAACATTTTATTCTTCCAAACCTTGTAAAACACCTCAGTCAATGCAGTTGCTTCTAAAAAGAAGAAAAAAACAGCTGGTCTTGCAGTTGATTATTATTAGCAGCTTACTGGTATTATAATGTCAGAAGACAGTGATAGAATCCTTGTTTTTCAATGTGTATATAATGTAAATATCTGTAGATGACAGCATCTACTCATAGCCATCTCAGAGGAGGAGGACAACAGAGAGAGAGAGTGTGTGTTAGCAGCAGACTAATAGCAGCAGATGAGGATTTGGGCTGTGCTTGTAACATCAACAGCTGATAGCCCCAGCGTCAAGGTTACTCGATCTTGAGGAAAGTGCATTACCAAGCCACAACGTTTGTTTTGGGGTAAGAGGTGCGGTAATATCAACATCGACGTTGCTATAGTGATTTGGGTCAAAAAGTGCCGTTGCCATAGTAACAGTCACGAGAGAGAGTTCGACATCGCGAGACTTGAGGACGGTAAGCTGTGGGGTCTTCAGAAGACTAGCCAGACTAAGACACGAAACACCACGAGCAGACGTGGACAGAGAGACAGAGCACTAACTAGACTAGAGGTTGGTGGGAGCTTCGGCTAACAAGGAAGGCCTTTGGACAGCTAGGCCGCACGACCACCAAGCGGGGTGACAGAAGAGAGATCGTTAGAATAAGGACAGAAAGAACTGTTTTCCATCTGGTACAGAGGCTTTGTTTATGGAATAAACAACGTTTTGCAAGAAAGGTACCACGTTGCCAGCGTCGTTTCTTCTAATTACGGATGTAACAACGGGGTTTGATACAGTGTGTGACAGCCAGTGAGATAACCGAGTACACAACGTGGAGGAAAGTCACGGAGCAGCAGGTGACGAGTGGATTAAATGATTAAAGGCTAGACACACTGTAATCTTTCAACAGGGTGGTAGGGGATTGGGCTACTGTTCATGTTATTACTAGGGCTGTCAGTTTATTGCGTTAATTAGATTAATTAATTACACAGCAAATTATCGCGTTATGAAAATGTACTCAAAATTAATTAAAAAAAAATATATATATATTTATTTTAATCTCATTCATTCCAGAACGTAGAATAAACATTTACAGACTTTTTTTTTAAATGGTCCATTTGCATGTTCTTGGTATCTGATTCTAGGGACATCTATGGATCTCAGGGAATGTATTCCCAGTGTCAGAAATACTGTGTCTGTTACTAGGCTTGAGTAAATTGAAATGAACCAAATGAGAATATTAATTCAATTGTTTTATTTTAATTATCTTTGTCTGTGAATAAATTGACCAGACCTGAAAAATCTAGCAAATGAATAAATGGAAGATGATTAAACAGAAGGTTTTGTAGATACAGTACTAAATTCTGCCATCCGGGCACATGCAATTTGAAATATGATTATAGAATATAGAATATCAGGCCTAAAATGGTTATGCGATTAAAATGTGATTAATTAGATTAAATAATTACAAATCCTGTAATTAATTAGATAAAAAAAATTAATCGCCTGACAGCACTAGTTATTACTCATTCAATACTGATTCAATGAGACCATTGACCATTATTATGCTCAAGTTGGGATTCCTTTCCACCCTGGAGTTGAGTGGGGATGTGGGTGGGGATGCCATTGCTTGCCACACATCAGGCTCTGCCAAGGTCAAAGTGCTATACCGAGCTGGACTCTTTTGACACTCGCTGTTTAACAGCATTACAGATTCTACCTTTAACCTCTTAACACTACACTAGCACAGTGTTAAGTCACTCGGTCCCGTTTTATCTGGCACGGTTTCTGAAATTTCAAAATGACTTCAGGAAAATGTAATTAGAATGTTATTCCACATGGAATATATATGTGGAAAGTCACAGCACTTTGCGGGCGTCTAGCGCAGGGGTGGCCAACCCGTGGCTCGCAAGCCGCATGTGGCTCTTTGCCCGTCAATCTGTGGCTCTTCCATCCACATTCTTTTTTTATTATTATTATTTTTTCTTTTTTTTTGTCACTCAAACCTGTGGTAAACCTCATATTTTTATATTCAGAGGTAATTATATAGTTTACACTGTTTATTTTTCTCATATTTCTCATATAAGCTGTCGGGTCATCTGACCCGTTCCAGCGGGAATCAGTGACATTTTCTCCATGGCTGTGCTAGTGTTAAGCCTGGAGCCCTATTTTCTGAAAATCCGCCTAAAATACATACCTAAATAAATGGAATATTGCTCCACTTCTACAAGACCCATTTGCATATTCTTGGTATCTAAGGACATCTATGGACCTCAGTGAATGTATTCCCAGTGTCAGAAATATTGTGTATATTACACATACCTCTCACACCCTTCCCAGAAGCAGTCGCATTTTTATCTCCTCTCCCACCCCCAGAGAACACCTCAAGGCCTCTCTCTTATCCGCTTGGAGACGTCCGTACCAGCCCTTACAGCTCCTTTCCCCAGAGCCTGGATCTGCCCTCGCTAGAGACGCTCAGACGTTTTTTGACCTTTTTCTTCTTTTTCTTTTTACAACAGAATCCTCAACTCGACTCGACTTTTGACCGTAATATGGATCTAATAAGCTGGGCTTTTACAGCGATTGATCGCATATTCTCGACAAGGAGGCAGAATGCGGATGACCCATTATGCCCTCTTGGGAGCTATCAGGCGGGATACACCATAAATTCATACAGGACCTGGCTCACGATATGCTTTTTCCCGCTGGAGATAAACGACGTTGAGGACGTATATCTTCAAATTGTCATGCTGCTCGGCTTGGGCTCCGTCAGCTGTTGGATCTGGTACTGTCTGAATCTAATTCGGAAGAAGTTGATTCCCCTGGCCAGGGATATGGCTGGGATCAAGGACAACCAAATGGAACTGTTTAAAAAGATCGCTGACCTCAGTACCCTGCGCGGTGATGAACAACTGAGCTCCAAGACCATGTTGGAACGGCGCGAAATCGACCATGTAGATGAACAATCGTGCTTGAAGACTATTCTTGAGAGACTTGCTTCTAACCATGCAGAGGAACTGTCGCAGTCTCAGGCCATTCTGGACATCACGTCGGAAATTAGGGACGTGAAAATTAAGATGCCACCGTACCGTGCTAATAGGGGGTACGATGATGGTGACGAGGATTAAACTAAATTGACCAAATCCTGACCATATGCGGCATATCTGCCTCGAGCTGCATGTATCACCCCCCCCCCTTATCCCTTTCTGCTGTGAAACCAGAACAAGGCCAGCGTCAACGCGGGGGAGCGACTCCGGTGAAGTGATTAGGCCTACCTAATTCAAGCATCAAAAATCTTCAACTCGTGCAAAATGCGGCTGCACGGATACTAACTAGAACTAGAAAATTTGATCACATCACACCAGTTTTGTCCGCCCTACATTGGCTTCCTATCCAAGCCCGTTCTGACTTTAAAGTGCTACTCCTCACCTACAAAATTTTAAATGGGCTTGCACCGCTCTATCTATCCGATCTCATCTCCCGATACTCGCCCGCTCGTGCTCTGCGCTCACAAAATGCGGGGCTTCTATCGACCCCTAGGGTTAAAAAGAAATCCGCCGGCCACAGAGCCTTTGTCTACCGCGCTCCCTACCTGTGGAACAAATTACCTGCCGTCATCAGGGGCGCCTGCTCTGTCGAAGCTTTTAAATCCCTGCTTAAGACTCATCTTTTCTCTCTCTCCTTCAACCTACCTTGATCTCACCTGGTCGGGGACTGACCTTTAGATTAATCTGTGTAGTTTAGTTATGGTACAGGGTACTACATGGTACCACTGGGTAGTTTACTATAGGGTAGTTTAGTTAGGGTACAGGGTACTACATGGTACCACAGAGTACTACATGGTACTGCATGGCACTACAGGGTACTACATGGCTCTACATGGCTCTACATGGCACTACATGGCACTACATGGCACTACAGGGTACTACATGGTACCACAGGGCACTACAGGGTACTACATGGCACTACAGGGTACTACAGGGTACTACGGGGTACTACATGGCACTACGGGGTACTATAGGGTACTACATGGCACTACAGGGTACTACATGGTACTACATGGCACTACAGGGTACTATATGTCTGCTCCTTTGCAGCACCACAAACATGGGAACTCTCTAACTCTCCCCCCCCCTCTTTCCCCCCCCTCCCCCCCCTCCCTCCCCCCCCCCTCCCTCCCCCTTCTCTCTGAGTGCCCGTCTCCTGGCGCTGACTAAGGTGATGGATGCCTCGGGGTCTTGGCCAAGATTGTAGTGACTGCTCTACATGCACCTCCGAGGCCCTGGATCAGTTATTCACCGCCGTCTGTCCGTGGTCCTGTCAACTGATTAACAGTATTAACAGACTGTTAACAGATTAACAGTCAACGCGGTTTCATTGCTGGGTTAAGTACTTCTATTCTATTCACATAATACGCTTACTTCATATATCTACTCCATTCACATATATGCCTACCACTTGTATCTATTGCTATGTCCGCCTACTACAATCTCATGAGCTGTCTAACGCCTGTCCCGTCTCCCTGTCTCCCTATGACTTGCTGTCCTGGAGTGTTGACCGGAGTGTTGGACGTCCCGTGACGAAGGCCGGGAGATTGCGACCCCCTCTGCGTGCCCCCCTGTCTCCGGAGGTCTCGTAGTGGTGACCGGAGTGCCGGATGTCCCGCGATGATGTCGGGGAGTTCGCGACCCTCTCTGCGCCACCGCCTATCTCCCTGTCTCCGGCTGTCCCTGAGCAACGACCGGAGTGTTGAATGTCCCGTGACTAAGACGGGGAGGACGTGACCCTCTTTGCGCCGCCCTTGTGCCTCAAATAGATCCGCTATCAACTCTATCTTTAATCTTTCAAAATGTTCAGTTGCTATCGCTATTAGCTCTATCTTTAATCTTTCAAAATGTACAGTTGCTATTGCATGCACTCATCTGTGTTTCACCACACACATGAGTGCATGCTTACCAACTGTCCGTCTGCAACACTACTATCACCAACATCTAAGAAGGGAGATCCCCCCTTGAATGGCCCTTCTAAGGTTTCTCTCCTCCACACTGCCTGTGGAGCTTTTTTTCCCTATTGTTAGGTTTTAGTGAGTTTTTCCTTACCTTCGCATGGGGTATGTCTGGGAGTGCTTGCATTCTTTCATTTATTTGCATTCATCTAAAAATGTTTGGACCTTATGGTGTTCTTGTTCTGTTCTTG
>NC_140173.1:104156949-104174449 GCF_963971535.1 Notolepis coatsorum | reverse complement strand
ACCTATCTTACTATTCCTTTCACTATTTGGGCAATTTTACACAATTCCTGTGAGTTTATGGAACACATCTGTACGTTTTTTTCTTTTTAATTCATTGTTTTGTATTTCTAATCAAGTACTCAAAAGCAGCATTTTTCCACCTCAAGATTTTAAGCTGTTTTGAGGCTGGGCTCCGCCCATACTCGGAATGCGATTTGAGTGACAGACCCCCACCTGTAGCTCTGCCCATACTACTCTACTAACGTCAAAGTGAACCTAATACACCAACAAATATGGCTCAAGCATACGTTTTCAAATCCAATCCAATCCACAAAGGGATGACACCAAAGCAGGTACCCATGCCATACAATTTTGGGTATAGAGAAAAAAATTACAGGAAGAATAAGATTGCTCTCTCACTCTGTCTAACACACACACACACACACACACACACACACACACACACACACACACACACACACACACACACACATGGCGCTTGTACTAACGACGTTTGTAACGTTAGATTTTCTTGGCGCAAACACACACAAGGAACATAATCATTAATTCGCAATACACACAAGTAGGTCTACATATATACAACGAAGTACAGAGCTAAGATAACGTTAGCTAAGCTAGCTTGCTCTCTCACTCCATCTAACACACACACACACACACGGAAGTCGGAAGAGTACCGTAATACACAAACGGATGAATGAACGAGGTCCTACTGCTAATTAACTAATTACGACGTACTGTATGTACTTACTGATTCGATGCTTTCTTTCTGTCCCGAAGACATGGTATAGGCTAGCTCCCTTCTTTAGCAACAGCCAGGAAATCAGCCAGCATTATCCTTCGTCTTTGCAAAAATCCCAAAACTAACTTGGCCCATTGCTTGTGGAGCACGATAACATTTGTTATGGATGGATCATCACCGTTTGTCCTCTTCCTCTTCATAATTAATAGTTCACCATTGTAGGCGACTCCTAGTAGTTGGGTGAGCATTCGGCGGGTCGCCGAAAACAAACTTGGCCCATTGATGACGGATCACGACATCATCAGTGAATGAATGCAAGGACATAATATTCACTTAACACTGCAGCACCCAAGTTTCAGCACTGTTTGATGAAGATTGTTACTCAGCTGTAAGAGTTGTACCCTTCCTGCTGACTTGTCGTACAGAACTTGTAAGTCGCTTTGGATAAAAGCGTCAGCTAAATTACAAAATGTTAATGTAAATTGGTATCTATCTTCTTGTCTGACTCTTGAAAAGACAGTAAGCGCATTTCCCCATAATGTTGGCGTGTTCCTTTAAGGAAAGAGAGCGAGAAAGACAGAAAGAGTTAGCCTAGTTCCTGGGGCTACTCTTGAAGGAGGTGGTAGTTATTCTTAGTGCAGATCGTGCATGGCAACATGTGGAGAGAATCACTCACACTCACAAACTTCCTGTCACAAACACTTCTTCTAGACACGTACACACACGCAAACCAGTATCATGACAGCAAACCCAGTCAGCCACCTTTTATTTCCTGTGTTTCCACATAACTTGCCTCTCTCAGTGCGTTTATAACAAACTATGGGAAACAGACTCGAGGTGACGACACAAGTTCACACACACAAGCTCAACTTCTTCCACTCTGGTCGGAGACACGACCGCATCTCTGATGTCTTTGTCCCACGTTAAAGCATGTGGACGAGGACGGGGACGGGGACTTCTCAAGCGGGATGCTTTGAGCTCCAGAGGGACACAGATGAAAGAGAGCAGCGTAGAAAGACTGCTCAAGGATACACTGCAGCGCTCAATGTGAGGACAATTTAGCTCTGATGGAAAACCTGGATCAAAGGCCCGGCCTCCATAATTACACATTCCCCAACAAACACTGTGCCATCTGAAGGGAGGGCTGGACCTCTGGACTGCAGCGACCCGTCACTGCAAGAAATGTCAAACCTGACAAGTTGAATTTAACCACCGGATTGAGTGTTAAAATGGTATTTTCCTTCAGTCAAGTGGAAATGGTACGAGATTTATTTTGTACTGTAATATGATTTATTTATTTGTAAAAAAACTAAAATCAATTTTACAGGTAATTTGTTTAATTTTCTGTACATTTTCTGTGATGTGTTTAAATTGAATTCCATTATTCAAATAAATAGATTTATTTAATGTATTTCAATATTAATAAAGTAAATCATGAACTCATATTTGTTATTTGAGAATTTGCATTTAAATCAAATTGCAAGGAAACAAGTGAGGTTATTTTCCCTGCCGGTTTCAAGAAGAAATGACACTACACAAAATGAACTGATTTGCCTCAAGAGACATTTCCTACAGTGTGCAGGGAAAAAGCAGGCAGACATGTCCTACAGTGTGCAGGGAAAAGCAGGCAGACATTTCCTACAGTGTGCAGGTAACAGCAGGCAGACATTTCCTACAGTGTGAAGGTAAGAGCAGGCCACCTCATTCCTTCCGTCTCGCTGTTCTCTATCTCAGTGTTAGCCGGGAGATTAGAGACATGCTGTCATTCCAAACAGGCACACATGCCTTTTCTTTGAATGTCAAGATACCGTCTGGAGGCCGAGACAGGCAGCCCATAAAGCCTGGCCTGCCCGGGCCTCAGATACCGAGGTCAAAGGTCAGGATCAAGAAAGGAATGGATCCAAACTGAACTTGTTCCCAAGGTCAGTGCCGCACAGTTATCTGCAATGTGATCAGGCCTGAAGCAACATAAATCATATCACATCTTTAACACTTTCGCGGCCACTGGGATCCGTCTAATCTCACTCTATAAGGCCAGGTTATCATAACAACCTTTCATTGTGCGTGAGGCTGTTTGTAGAGCTAAATCTATACTTTATATTATTGCTATCTGTCCATTGTCATTGTCAATTGACACTATAAGCCGTCCCTTCAATATGCATTAAATAAATAATTTTTTCATCAATATGTTCCCATTTTATAGCGTCGTGAATATGAACTATATACCACAATGTTCTGGGGTATTTCCTGGAAGGCGAGATACAGGGTGCTAAGCTAATAACGTTAAATCGATTGGCGTTTCGGCTATAAACAAGCTAGAGCTAAAACTCAAAATCCATATTATCGGTATCATGGTCCACCATGAATGCATGAAAGGGGGGGTCGTTTCTGATTATTGATTACCAATAACGGCATTAGCCTCATTCGCTGATCGGCTGGTCGACTATCAAAGCAAGGCCCGATCGGGCTGTAATTTACGTGAAAAAGCTCTTACCGTGGGCCGGTTGGATCCCAAACAGGATTTCCCAGTTATCGATAGCCATCTGGTAGATCGATATGTCCATTGGCTGATGCTATATTCCTTTACTGCATACTGAATTCAGCGTCGCAAAAAGTATTCCAGGCGATCTGGTGAAGCCATAGCTTGAGGCTAACAGAAAAGTCCACCCATGATGAAAAATTTCAAAAACACCGGCCTGTAACAGGGAACACTGCATTATCGAGACAGCGCCCCTACGAGGATCTGGCCAGTAATGCACTTTTCCGAATCCCAAGAGTAGGGTAAATCTGCAGTGCCGCTCGGTGACATTGAGTAGGATATTACAATGGAATAAAAGCCTAAACAACCTTACCACGTATATATACATGGTTGGCCCTCAAGCGTTGGATCCGAAACACGTATACAGGTGCAGCTCAATAAATTAGAATATCGTGGAAAAGTCTATATATTTAGCTGTATTGATGCAGTCATTTGTACAAAAGGAGCCCCAACCAAGTACTGAGTGAACATACATGAACATACTTTTCAGAAGGCCGACATTTCTATATACAAAAGAAAAATACATCTAATTTTAATTTTTTATTGGTGATACAGAATTTTGGGCTTTCATGAGCTTTAAGACATAATCATCAAAATTAAAACAAATAAAGGCTTGAAATATTTCACTTTGTGTGTAATGAATCTATAATCTACGAGAGTTTCCCTTTTTGAATTGAATTACTGAAATAAAATAACTTTTCCACGATATTCTAATATTATAGTAGTATCGAGCTGCACCTGTATATACGTGGTTGGCCACGAATGTGTTAAATTACCAGTATGTTGATGTATTTTCTTTTTTGTGTATGTATCTTAGGCTGCAGTGTCACAAAGAGTAGCCAACTTAAAGGGGCACTTCACCAAAAAACAATGCTGATTGATTTTTCACATAATCTCACACACATCCAAAAACCTTAATCAATTTAGCACACATTCATTTAGTTTGGCCGTTATTGGCCCATACATCTCCATAAATGTTCAGGGGGAGGGAATAAGTGCTTACCCTACAGACCCCAAGAAGTGCTGTATATTCTGTATTGTTTAATATAAATGCATTTTTTATTCCAATCCCCATTTGTATTTGAGATTCCCAAATCCCATCGGACTTGACTTCTTCGTGTCCCTCAATGAGTGTAATACCAGCATTCAACTGTATGCGCCACAGCGGTTTCTATCATCATCATCATCATCACCACCCACGCTATGAATAAAATATATAGGTCCGCGGAGAGGCACGCTGAGGAGGCCATGCAAACTGCAATGGAATATGGGGCATCTCTCTCTCTCTTTACCTAATATTTTGAGTCTATCCTGACATTTTTCAGTTGGAAGGGCAGTCTATAATATATTATATTATGCGTAACGGTAAAAAAAAATTCAATAACTGTCAAACTAAATGAATATGTGCAAAATTGTGTTTGGATTATGCGCAAAATAAATCTGCATTCATTTTTCAGCTCTGATAAACTCCTTCCATTACCTGTAGACTGATCATAACACTGCTGGTCAGTGATACCCTGCATCACATTAATAACTCTGTCAGTGACACCCTGCAGCACATTAATAACTCTGTCAGTGATACCCTGCATCACATTAATAACTCTGTCAGTGATACCTGCATCACATTAATAACTCTGTCAGTGATACCCTGCATCACATTAATAACTCTGTCAGTGATACCCTGCATCACATTAATAACTCTGTCAGTGATACCCTGCATCACATTAATAACTCTGTCAGTAATACCCTGCATCACATTAATAACTCTGTCAGTGATACCCTGCATCACATTAATAACACTATGTCAGTGATACCCTGCATCACATTAATAACACTCTCAGTGATACCCTGCATCACATTAATAACTCTGTCAGTGACACCCTGCATCACATTAATAACTCTGTCAGTGATACCCTGCATCACATTAATAACTCTGTCAGTGATACCCTGCATCACATTAATAACACTCTCTGTCAGTGATAGTCATGCAGCAACGCATGGGGGGGGCACATTGGTCAGTTTATCACATGTCCTCCTCACAACAGCAGGCACGTGCACACATAGAGGCCAAGGGGTGCTTGAGCACCTGCCTTTTTGAGCCTCATCAAAAAAGTGCCCTTTTTGAAAAAAGAAAAAGAAAAAAAAGAAAAAATTATAAAAATGTTTTACCGTTACGCATATAGACTGCCCTTCCAACTGAAAAATGTCAGGATAGAATCAAAATATTAGGTAAAGAGAGAGAGATGCCCCATATTCCATTGCAGTTTGCATGGCCTCCTCACCGTGCCTCTCCGCGGACCTATATATATAGTGATGATGATGATGATAGAAACCGCTGTGGCGCATTGAATGCTGGTATTACACTCATTGAGGGACACGAAGAAGTCAAGTCCGATGGGATTTGGGAATCTCAAATACAAATCAGGATTGGAATAAAAAATGCATTTATATTAAACAATACAGAATATACAGCACTTCTTGGGGTCTGTAGGGTAAGCACTTATTCCCTCCCCCCTGAACATTTATGGAGATGTATGGGCCTTTTAAGTCAGTGATAAAAGTGTCTTTCAAGGATAAGTGAGCTCCTGCACTGATTATTATAGTTCAATATTCAATATTTGATCACCAAAACCCCCCAAAACGCATAAAAAGGGGGCCCGCACCGGAAAAGGGCCCTTAAAAATATGCGCGCTCGGTTAATATATACACACAAGTGTAGTGCCCTTTTCAGCCTTTGAGCACCTGCCCCTCTAAAGTCCTGTGCACGTCCCTGCACAACAGAATCATAGGAATTTAACTGGCAACCTTTTTTTATCACAAGTCTGCTTCTCTAACCTTTAAGCCACAAATAGACTAAAAGTCCTTTAGGTGTTCAGTACATATTGTGACAAGCCTTGTGGTGTTCAGGCTTGACACAGACTAAAACAAACAATTCCAAAGTCCACACAAGCACAATTTCAATAAACAGGTGATATTTATTGATCCAAAGTACAGGCAAAAGAGTAGTCAAAATACAGTCCAGGGTCAAAACACGTTCCAGGCTCTCGTACAAAAAAGGGAATGTTCAATACTCAAGGTTTGTTTTCCGGTCCAGGGTCAGTTTCACAGGGGGTTATCTCAGCCAGTCCAGGGTCCAGTACCACAAACACCTACTCGCTCTCACCTCTCCTTCCAACTACCTCTCACCTCACAAACTCAATATATCACACTCTCTCCACGATCTCTGCTCCTTCCTCACCTCCACTAATTTCTCTGTCTCTCCTAGGACTTTATGCTATGTGTGTGTGTGTGTGTGTGTGTGTGTGTGTGTGTGTGTGTGTGTGTGTGTGTGTGTGTGTGTGTGTGTGTGTGTGTGTGTGTGTGTGTGTGTGTGTGTGTGTGTGTGTGTGTGTGTGTGTGTGTGTGTGTGTGTGTGTGTGTGTGTGTGTGTGTGTGTGTGTGTGTGTGTGGGATGTGGGTGATCACGTGGTGCACAGCAGTGGAGGTTTCTCTATGACAACACGTGAAATACAAATTCACTCATAATTCATAATAATTATTCATTTACATATACATATACATATATATATATATATATATATATATATATATATATATATATATATATTTTTTTTTTTATTATTATTATTATTATTATTATAAATGTTTTCTTCTGTAAAAAAAATTCCAGTGATTTTTTTTTCTTCAAAAATGGCCAAAATTGACAGCTCTGAGCAGGCCTGCACTGCAGTATTGCCTGCAGTAATTATTAGTGCAGAATATCTGCACAGGTTGACCCAATAAATAATAAATAATAGCCAATCGAAATAGGCTATTAACTTCAAGTCAAGAGTTTTATTTGTCACGGCATACAAGTATACAATGAAATGCGGGTGGTCTTGCCCGCAACGATGTGCAATACAGTGGTACAACATGTAATAGAGTCCAATAAAAAACAACATTGTGCAATAAACAGGTAACAGGTAACAGGTAACATGGTGGGACATCTCAGTATCTGTACATAGTTAACTTCATCTAAGCACGGACTGTGCAGTTAAACTCTTGCCATTGAATGGAGGATTTAATGATTGACAGCCCTTGACATCCAATACACGGAGGTTGAATGATTGGCAGCCTTGCAAATCCAATCAGAGTCTGCCTGGTAAAATACATGCAGAACTGCAGCTGGGCTGGCGTCAGTGTTCTAGTCAAAGTTGTGTTCCATCATCTCATGTGTGCATTTTGCCTGAAGAAGAACATTAATTTGCCTAATATAATCATTCATATTTTAAGATCTTTATTCACTTGTTCACTTATTGTTGTGCACTGGATGATATATATATATTTTTTATCTCAGTTGAAGACTATTGTAATTGTAGTTGACGTGAAGGTGCCATCTTGGACAGTGAAGGCAAGCTAACTTGTAGCTAGTAGTTTACAGTACAGCTGTAACAACACACAGTAGGCTAAATTAAACTTTGCGCCAACATTAGGACCGAAGTATAAACCAGCAACTGAGCAACATGAAGAAGTGGACTTATGCACCTGGATCAGAAAAAAGTAAGTTGTAGTGTTTGTAAAACGAAAGCCTGATTAGCCTGGATGCTAACGTTAGCTAACTGTTTAGAGCACAATGTTGTTAACTTGGCTATGTCACACATAAACACAATGTAATGTATCACATTGGCTGCTAATGCAGCCTGCAGATAATATTTGCATGTGCACTGTGTTAGTGTAAATTAATGAATGTTGCCGCTAGCTTGTGGCTAGGCTAGCGTTCTTTGCTAATGGCTAATGTTAGCTAGCCGAATTGTTTAGACTTGATTAAGGGATTGAATGAAACGTTGCACTTTGATTGCCCAAGGTTAAATTCATGATATACCATCCCTTACCATCTCTATTTAACATGGAGAAGTTCCCCTTCTTTGCAGGGCTATAACTTTTTAAATTCTATTGCTAGATTGCCATTATTAGGGCCCATTCAATGTCCTATATGTATTGTTCATGGTGTAGCAACGTTAAACTTTTTCATTCACATATTCATACTAAAATATGGTCTAAAGTATAAGTATGTTTTTATCTCTTTCTGCAGCTTTCTCCAGAACGTGATTTATAGCCCCAAATGCATTATATTGATGATCAAATACAGTTTGGTAAGAATTTGTGCGAGATCAAAAATTTCAACTGGACGTACTTCTAGAACTTACTACACGTCATCTGACGTTGACCGGATGGGCGAGGGGGCGGTTATAATTCCGTGGGCAACGTTATACCATTCATCTAATGTGGGTCATATGTTCATCATAGCAGTTCATATCGAACACGGTAATACTACATGCTAAAACTCACCCCAGTCTCCTCGGGCCATTGGGCGATCAGCGTGGAGTAGACAGTTTTCGATTATGGGATGTTGAAATGCCCGATCTATTTCCAGGTTGTATAATAGTATATACGTCCAAATCATGTTGTTTTTTCGAGTTATTTCCACCGATCGATGTTCACTGTGTGAAGACAGAGTCTCTCTAACATTAGCGAGTGCCCGGACCCCATATGGAGTGAGTCCTGCCGGGTTAAAGGTTGATATCCGGTTTCGATCTGCCGATCGGCCACCAGATGGCGCTCTTGAACCGCTAGAGGGTTGAGAGGAGATCAGCACTGTGTGTCAAGGCTCCGGAACGGAAATATGATTTCGATCACAGATTTTTGAAATATTGATATCAAAGACGAGTTACGGCGTCCTCGGCAACTTGAGCATGGCGGGGAATGACGAGTTCCGGCGTTTTCGGCAGTTAAACTATGTCACATATAAACACAATGTAATGTATCACGTTGGCTGCTGGCTGCTAATGCAGCCTGCAGATAATATTTGCATGTGCACTGTGTTAGTGTAAATTAATGAATGTTGCCACTAGCTTGTGGCTAGGCTAGCGTTCTTTGCTAACGTTAGCTAGCCGAATTGTTTAGAGACTTAAGGGATTGGAACGTTGTTAACTTGGCTATGTCACATATAAACACAATGTAATGTATCACGTTGGCTGCTGGCTGCTAATGCAGCCTGCAGATAATATTTGCATGTGCACTGTGTTAGTGGTGCTGCCTAAATGAATGAATGTATGTTTGCCGCTAGCTTGTGGCTCAGATCTAGTGCCTCTGTGGAGGAGGAAGTAAACATTGCCAGGCAATCTGGTCAATGTAGTTCTCCCTCTTTTCACTCAGTTAAAGGAGACATGACATGCTGGTTTGATGAAATGTATAGTGTAAATGAAATGAATAGTGTATGTATATTCAATAGTAGTATTGATAGTATATTAGCCACTGTATACTGTACATGGTCTGCTTGGTTTGATCGGGCCGCCGAGCCATGGTCTGCTTGGTTTGATCGGGCCGCCGAGCCATGGTCTGCTTGGTTTGATTTAGGTGAGTGGTCTGGCCTGCGGGGGGGCCCCGACATATTGCGCAACGCCACTGCATACCATTGACTCAGAAAGGTCTGTTTTATTGAAATCGTCACAGCAGTATAGTTTGTTTATACTTCAGAAGGATGATATTTAAACATGGTCCCCAAAATGAATGGAAGCGAATGAGGAGCCTGACACCTGGGAGAAATGGGGGTGTTGCAGCGTTGGGGATGTTTAAAAAATATAATTTAATATATAATATAATAATTTGTGCTTCACCTAAAAATTTGGTCAGCAGCCTCCACTGGTGCACAGGTGTATTCTATCAGTCCCAATCAACTCCTCAATTCACTCCTCTGCCCGTGGCAATAATAATAATAATAATAATTAATAATAATAATAGTATCGCCTAGTATCGCCCTTCCTCAAAGTAACCATGTGATGAGGGATGATATCTGCCACAATATCATGAGAATAAGGACCATTAACCCCATTCACATCCTATGATATAGTACAAAAATACGTGTTCACTCAGCATATTTCCTTTGGAAATCTTAGATTTTAATCAGACACCAGAGATGTATTCCTCTCTGTTACGAGAATTCCTCTCCCTCCACCACATGCAAACACGGCCACGCCAAACACAGCCGCACCGAACACAGCCACACCGAACACGGCCACTCCAAACACAGCCGCAACGAATACGGCCGCACCGAACACGGCCACAACGAACACCCAGTGGCGGCCCGCCCATAGGGGGCGCTGGGGCGCCTCCCCCCCTGGTAAAGAGAGCAGGAGAAGAAGAAAATGTTTTATTTGAATTTGAATTTTAGACCCCTAAAAATAAAATAAACATGTTTAAAATGAATAATATTTACTCATTTTAAGTATGTTTGTGTTTCAAATGCACAATAACGTTAATATATCAAATATAAATCATTGTTTTGTGATTCACATGACGTCACTGTCTGATATGATATAGAGAGGAAGAGAGTACCTCTAAAGCTGGGCGAGACGTAGCGCGCACACAGTGGGCGTGCACTGTATCATCGCAGCCAATTAAATAGGTCAAGCAAATACATTTCGCCTATCAGTGCGTTCAAATATGATGTAATATGTTGTAATCGGAGCGCGTTTTTCTAACGCTCCAATGCATTACCGTAAACTTGGAACTAATTGCGCACTCGAAAAACAGGAGCGGCTGGTTTGACCACGCAAAAGTGAAAGACGGCTCACTTGACTGCAGTGGATGACTGAGCTCAGGAAGAACATTATTTCCAACCTCGATTGCAGGTAAATCCCTCAAAACAATACCTTTTGAGAGATGAACACTGGAGTGAAAGAGTTTCGACCTCATCAGCCTGATATCTCCTCAATTCCGAAACAATCAACAGACAGAGGAAGACAATACTCTGTCGTTTTCTAGCTGGTGGGAAGTGTTGGCTACTTTGGCTAACAAGAAGCTATATGGCTAGCTGGATGCAGTCATGAATGCCATTGCTTTCAATTCCTGCTTTTTAAAACGGGGGACAGATGCAACATGCCCATGGTATGGACTGTTACTGGAGTTTCTTTTTGAGTGGATAAAAAAAAAGTGGATTATGGCTCGCCCCCTTCAACTCTTGTGATGGTAAGTATATGTTTAATAGCTAGCTCGTTTAACAATATGCAAAATATGCTGTACAGCCCTGTACTCATACTGAAGTTATTCTTGGTATATACTACATACTACTAGGTCTGATCTTTTGCAGTTCCTTGTGTAACGATAGATTCCACGTCGCGCTGTGTGTGAGTGAGAGAAAGAGAGAGATAGAGAGATAGAGGGGGATACTAATTAATTTCGCTGCGGGGGGCATAATCACCCGGGACAATATAATGGTAACTTGTTTCAAATGACAAAATATACCTCTGTGATTATTATTGTACGGATCTGAATACGGGCATGGGAGCATGCACAAATATAGTACAGTGATAATATCCTGCCTGCTCCCGAGAGAGTGAGCAGAGAGAGAGAGAGAGAGAGAGAGAGAGAGAGAGAGAGAGAGAGAGAGAGAGAGAGAGAGAGCCATACCTCTGTACATGTTTGCAAAATGTTTGGTATAGCGCCCCCCCTGGAGAAAAATTCACCAGCCGCCACTGCGAACACCGCCACTCGAAACACAGCCGCGCCGGACACAGCCGCACTGAACACAGCCTCCGAGCCTGTAAATCTAGTCTCCAGTTCTCCGCTGCACAGTGGCCGAGGACCAGTGGATATCCTGGCATGTCTTGGCTCTGCAGCCACGGGGAGAAACCATGAGTAAAAACTACTATCTCCTGAAGTTGTAAATATTGCGAGTCTCATTTTGTGGGGGAAGAGAGGTTTTATAATGACCATAAAAAAACTGGAAACGAGAGTCAATTGTCATTCTACGCTTGCGTGCCAAAGCCTCCCTTCGGATGGATGTAGAGCGTTAGTCAGAGCCCCTATTGTCTGTCTCCAAAACCCCTTGTGTCTGGGGCCCTCTCTAGACAGTGTGTTTCGTACCACAACTCGTATTATTCAATCTGGTAGACCACTCCTGTGACCTCGGGCAGCCATATTTAGTACAGCCTTTTTTTCCCTTTTTTTCTTTTTTTTCTTCCTATTTGTCCTCTTGTTGTTCTGGTATGATACATTTGGTTAAGCGACTTCCTTTTGCTCCGTCGGCGCCGATTAGAAGCGCCGTATTGGTGCGCACACAAAATCTCCCATAACGCCGTGCAGACAAGACGCTGCGCAGACAGACAGAGCTGGAAAGGAAACAGAGGGCGGCCGAGCCCGACACCGACGGTGCCGTCCACAAGAGCCTGCGACTGCTTACCCCAGGACTTCTGATGGTTTTATATTGCGTCTAGACTTTAATGAGTAGTTGTGTTTTCCTGAACGCACAGCCCCCCGCCCCACACCCCCCCTCACCCTCTTTAAGTCCGACGGTGACGGCTCAGTAATAAAACCCTACATACTACATGTGTTGTTCAGTGTAAACATGAAACTAATGGACCCACAGTGTGGTGAACCTACAGAAAGTGCAGTGTCACAAGAAATGTGAGACTCAATCAGTGTGTGTGTGTGTGTGTGTGTGTGTGTGTGTGTGTGTGTGTGTGTGTGTGTGTGTGTGTGTGTGTGTGTGTGTGTGTGTGTGTGTGTGTGTGTGTGTGTGTGTGTGTGTGTGTGTGTGTGGTGTGTGTGTGTGTGTGTGTGTGTTTGTGTGGTGTGTGTGTGTGTGTGTGTGTGTGTGTGTGTGTGTGTGTGTGTGTGTGTGTGTGTGTGTGTGTGTGTGTGTGTGTGTGTGTGTGTGTGTGTGTGTGTGTGTGTGTGTGTGTGTGTGTGTGTGTGTGTGCGCGTGCGTGCGTGCATGCATGTGCAAACGTGCAACTGTTTGTCATGAACGCACTTTGAAGAAGTTTCGCCGAGCGGGGGGGGGGAGGAGGGGGGGGGGGTCAGATGTGTGGAAATATGTCAACTAGATAAAGGAGCAATGCAGAAAGGTTTCGTAGCGGAAAGCAATTCCTTTTCTGAAACGCTTCCAAAACTTTCCGACATGTTTGACTTTCTGAACCGCAGGGGAGCCATGAGGCTGCATAAATAAACGTGTCATTTATATCTGGTGTGAGGAAATCTGACCCCCGACATCTCCGGCTCTATTGAGTCTCAGTCCTCGAGACACACACCAGGAATTATACCAATTATCAGCGACTACAGTGCATTGAAATATGACGCTGCTGCCTGGAAGGCATGGTCTGTGGCACATTGAGGCCAGAGTAACAGACAGATCCACTGACATCTGCTGCTGTCAGGAAGGCATGGTCTGTGGCACATTGAGGCCAGAGTAACAGACAGATCCACTGACATCTGCTGCTGTCCGGAAGGCATGGTCTGTGGCACATTGAGGCCAGAGTAACAGACAGATCCACTGACATCTGCTGCTGTCAGGATCCAACAAAAACGAAACTTTTCAGTTAAGGGAATAATTGCTTCACTTGCTGATTTGACCACCATGCGTGTTTGAAACTATATGGGAATAACTGGGCTTGGGAATAGGTTAAGTGTGTTAGGTAGGGTCATGGAATAGGTTTAGTGTGTTAACACTTTAATTGCCCGCCATGCTCATTCTGCCGAAGACGCCGTAACACGTCTTTGATATCAATATTTAAAAAATCTGTGATCGAAATCATATTTCTCTCCCGGGGACCTGAGATATACTGCTGAGCTCCACTGAACTCTCTAACGGTTCAAGAGCGCCATCTGGTGGCCGATCGGCAGATCGCCCAACAGGAAGTCATGTGGATGAAGTGGTGCTCACCCATATTTCGTCCGGGCACTCGCTATCATTAGCAGGACTCCATCTTGACACAGTGAACACCGATCGGTGCACATAACTCGATAAACAACATGATTTGGACGTATATACTATTATACAACCTGGAAATGGATCGGATATTTCGACATCCCATAATAGAAAAAATTCTATTCCACGCTCATCCCCCAACGGCGCGAGGAAGATACGGTGAGTTTCAGCGTTATTTTCTAATGTCTGCTATACTAACTGCTCTGATGATCATATGACCCACACTAGATGAATGATATAACGTTGCCCACGGAATTATAAACGACCCCCCGCCCATCCGGTCAACATCAGATCATACGTAGTAACTTCTAGAAGTACCTCCAGTTGACATTTTTTATCTGGCACCGATCGCTACCAAACTGTATTTGATCATCAATATAATGCATTTGGGGCTATAAATCAAGTTCTGGAGAAAGCTGCAGAAAACGATAAAAACATACTAATACTTTAGACCGTATTTTAGTATGAATATGTGAATGAAAAAGTATAACGTTGCTACACCCTGAACAATAGATATAGGACATTGAATGGGCCATAATAATGTCAATTGAGCAATACAATTTAACTCGATAAACAACATGATTTGGACGTATATACTATTATACAACCTGGAAATGGATCGGATATTTCGACATCCCATAATAGAAAAAATTCTATTCCACGCTCATCCCCCAACGGTGCGAGGAAGATACGGTGAGTTTCAGCGTTATTTTCTAATGTCTGCTATACTAACTGCTCTGATGATCATATGACCCACACTAGATGAATGATATAACGTTACCCACGGAATTATAAACGACCCCCCGCCCATCCGGTCAACATCAGATCATACGTAGTAACTTCTAGAAGTACCTCCAGTTGAAATTTTTTATCTGGCACCGATCGCTACCAAACTGTATTTGATCATCAATATAATGCATTTGGGGCTATAAATCAAGTTCTGGAGAAAGCTGCAGAAAACGATAAAAACATACTAATACTTTAGACCGTATTTTAGTATGAATATATGAATGAAAAAGTATAACGTTGCTACACCCTGAACAATAGATATAGGACATTGAATGGGCCATAATAATGTCAATTGAGCAATAACATTTAAAAAGTTATAGCCCTGCAAAGAAGGGGAACTTCTCCATAGACAAATAGAGCTGGCTAGGGATGGTAAATTATGAATTTAACCATGGCGATCAAAGTGTTAAGTAGGGTGTTGGAATAGGTTTAGTGTGTTAGGTAGGGTGTTGGAATAGGTTTAGTGTGTTAGGTTGGGTGTTACCCACTTATACTCCACACAAAATCAGTCTACAATTCATTGAGCAGCTCTTGACTTTATACTTATACAAGTATACAAGTCTGAGTCTTACTTCTCTCTTTTCTGAGCTTTGTGAAAGAGTAGCTAATGTTCACAAATATTTCAACGTTCTTACGCTGTGGAAATAACATATTTGAATGATTTGGGTGGCGTTCCCCTTTAAAGGAGAACATACATAGTTGTGTTTTACTCAGTGGACAAACATTTACAAACATTTACAGCCACAAAAAAAGAGGCAAATGCAAGTAAATACCTAACTTTCTTTTTTTATTGAATGATTCGTTTTTACTGGATTTTTATTGAATCAGTTTGCATCTATCATGAGGATCAGTATTTATTTTAGTATTTATTCTAGTTATTTAGTATTTAATGGCTATAACCGAGACCGGAGTACTGTATCTCATGCTTCCATCTCACATGGAAAAATTACAATAAACATGACTTAAACTGAAGAATTGCAGTTGAAAGGTTTTTACATGACATATATATCTCTATCTCTCTACCATCTGTGGCTCACCTGTGACCCGGTTAGTCTGATTATACCTGCCTAGCAGATGGCCAATCCGATTGTAGCTCCCCAGAGACCCAGGAAGTGGATATAGGCCTCACTCCCCCATTCAGCGCTGACCTATGGTTAACCTGTAGACATTTTCCTCAGTTGTCGGTGAAAAGCATTTTGAGCAGGTCAGATTGAACGTCCTCCTCCTCTGCTGAAGTGCCAAACGAGCCATGCTCACAAGGTCCTGGATGGTCCAAGAACAAGACTTAAGGGCTTCTCTGTAACAAGGTAGGCTACTGGATGGTCCAAGAAAAAGTCTTGTGCTTCTCTGTAACAAGGTACTGGATGGTCCAAGAAAAAGACTTAAAGGCTTCTCTGTAACTATTTAAAATGTAAAGAAAATCAGACATATGACATATGATCTACTTTTGAAACTGAACTCGTAAGATTTAAAAGAACATTAAGGGAAAGCTTTGAGAAACACATTTTGGTTTTCTTTGTCTTCTTTTTAAAGCTCCTATTTATTTATTATCATCTGACCGCATAAATATGGGGTCTATTCACACATACTCTTGTAGAGTTTGATCTCTAGATGGAAAATATGGTTTCTGCAACTTTACGAACCCATTGCTTAATCGGAAAGGTCTGGTTTTATCCCAGCACTCACAAACATTACCAACAAACATTTTACAGACACAAAATACATCATGTAAGGGATAATACGAGATGAGGTTATAGAAAAACAATGCACAACGCATTGGCTAACGAGGCAAGTTATTGATTTGGTGACATTGGGCCTCATTCATGAAGCGATATAAGAACGAAGGTTATCTTATAACCCTAGTTATATGAGTAGATAGCGAACACTCTGCTCTATGGGAAATCCACTGCAGCATAGGGCTACCTGAAAGAATTTAGCTACAATGCACCTGCACCTGTCCGGCCACGCCCACTCTCGCCCATGCACTTAAGAGAGGGGTGTGACCGTTCTTTTTAATTTAATTCTTAATTAATTAAATTTTTTTTTTCATGTGATACACAGCTCCCAATCACTTATATTGGCTAGTAGTGAGGCACATTCCTCAAGTGCCTCACTAGCTAATGTAAGTGAATGGCAGCAAAATAGCACCTTTGATTGGACAGTAACTGGTCTAAGTGCACACCTGTGAGGCTTAGACTCACTCATTCATTTGAATGGGGCTTGAATGATTGACAGTTCTGACACTTTTTTTTACACCAATCAGAGAACACCATTTCCTATCCAACCATTTCCTGCTTTGAGAGGGCTTGGAGAGCCCTGTACAGTCAGTAACATTACTGTGTAGTCTTTGTACACAGTTTACCAAAACCACTCCAAATCACTCATTTCTGAATGGATCTTTATGAAATTTGGATATGTACTACACAAGGCTTCAGCCTATGGCTCCGTCTGGATTTGTAAGCCATACCACCTTCTGGGGAAATACTACCTCTGGACTACTAACTACTACAGAAAAACTTGAGTAACAAGTTTTTTTACAACTCAAGTTCAGACCTATGTTACTCTATTATGTTAGCACTAAAAGTGAATATTTCTTCTGGAATCAGAAACTTCAGAATGTCATCGTTCAAAAGAGACCAGGCTCATGCATGTGCTATAAGTATAAAGTATGTTGTTTTGGTTTGCA